>NW_008705576.1:461255-487900 GCF_000186865.1 Aureococcus anophagefferens
CGCGACGGCCGGGCCGACGGCGTCTCCTCCCCGTCGTCGTCCATTGTTGCCGCCCGCGTTTCCGCGCCCACAGTTGTTGACGATTGGCTGCCCGGGGTGCAGTTTCGCGATGCCTTCACTTCAGCTCCGGTGAACGACGACCTTCACCACGGCACCGTGCAGCCTCAAAAGCTCCGCATGGGCATCGTCATTGCGGGTCGAAACTAGCATCGTCATTGCGGCTCGTAACTAGTGCCATTCATGCGCATTATCATCGCGCTCGCTCTCATGGCGACGACGACGGACGCCCTCGTGGGCCTCGGCGTCGACCTCGGCACGTCCGGCGTGCGCGTCTGCGTCGTCGAGCGCGGCGCTCGGGGCGTGTCGATCCTCAGCGAGGGGGCGACGCGCTGGACCGACGACGAGGGCCGCGAGCCCGCCGTCTGGCTGCGCGCCCTGCGCGAGACCATCGCGAAATGCGACGACGCCGCCGTGGCGCGCGTCGGGCGCGTCGCCGTCTCCGGCACGTCCGCGTCGACGCTGCTCGTGGACGGCGCGACGGGCGCGGTGCGGCGGCCGCCGATGATGTACTCCGACGCCGTCGGCGGCGACGCCGGCGCCGCGGCGCTCGGCGCCATCGACGCGCACGCGCCGCCGGGCCACACGTGCCGCGGCGCGACGTCGGCCCTCGCGAAGCTCCTGGCCTGGGCCGCCGACGCGCCGCTGGGGGCACAGGACGTCGCGGCGCACCAGGCGGACTACGTGGCGGCGGCGCTCTGCGCGGGCGTCGACGGCGAACAACTCGCCGCGCCGCCGGCGCTGCGCAGCGACTGGCACAACGCTTTGAAGATGGGCTTCGACGTCGTGGAGCTGCGATGGCCCGCCTGGCTCCTCGAGGGCGCGATGCCCGCGGTCGGCGCGGCGCCGGCCGCCCTCGAGCGCCTCGGCGTCCTGCGCCCCGGCGTCGCCGACGAGCGGCGCGCGGTCTCCGAGGCGGCGGCGGCGCACTGGCGCCTGCCCGAGGGCGCGGCCGTCGTCGGCGGCACGACGGATTCCATCGCCGCGTTCCTCGCGTGCTCCTGCGACGCCGCGGCGGGCGTCGTCCGCGTCGAGCCCGGCCGCGCGGTCACGTCCCTCGGCTCGACGACGGCGCTCAAGCTCGTGAGCGACGTGAAAATCGACGACGCGGCGACGGGCGTCTACAGCCACCGCCTCGACCCGCGCGGAACTCGAATCTTCAACCCGACTTCAATGTGCGCCTATGCGACGGTCGTGATGCGAGCTTTTTCACCGTGCTTCGAGAACTCGACGAGAGCGATCGATTCGTCCAGAAATCAGCCGAATCGACGTCGAATCGACCGAGCGAGAGAGTTCCGAAGTTTGGTCGGGAGAACCCAGCTCACTGTTTGATTTCGGCACAGGCCTCGACGACGCGTGGCTCGTCGGCGGCGCGTCGAACGCGGGCTGCAAAGTCCTCCGCGACTTTGCCTTCGGCGACGACGAGCTCGCGGCGCTCTCCCTGACGCTCGACGCGGCGCGCACCAACGACGCGGGCATCTACCCGCTCTCCAAAACCGGCGAGCGCTTCCCGTTCAACGACGCCGCGAAGGAGCCGAAGCTGCCCGGCGGCGACGACCGCGAGGCCGTGCTCCACGACCTCCTCGTGGGCATCGCCGACGTCGAGCGCCTCGGCTACGCGGCGCTCGCGGACCGCGGCGCGACGCCGCTCCGGAGCGTGCAGACCGCGGGCGGCGGCGCGAAGAACCCGCAGTGGCGCGCGCTCCGCGAGGCCATGCTCGGCGTGCCCGTGGTCGGCGCGGAGAACACGGACGCGGCCTTCGGCGCGGCGCTGCTCGCGCTGCGCGAAGCGTAACGCGCCCGGGGAAGCGGCCGGCCCAGCTTACGCCTCCTGCCAGTCGAGGGCCTCCTTGGCGTACTTGTAGCCGAAGCCGCCGAGCGCGAGCGCGACGGGCGCCGCGCCCGCCTGCCAGGGCAGCCAGTCCGCGTAGGCGACGCCGCGCGCCATGAGCGTCGCCGCGAGCGGGATTGACGCGATGGCCAGCAATTCCGCGTTGACGATGGACGTCATCCGCTTGACGAGCGCCGGCGACGGCGGCGGGATGGACTCGCCCCGATCCGTCGCCTCCTTCTTCGCGATCGCGTGCTGCACGATCTTGATGGTCGGGAAGTAGGAGGCCGAGCCCATGATCGCGAAGAGCACCATCTTGCACCAGAAGATGGGCTCGTGCGCGTAAAAGTCCCAGCCCTTGCCGTACTGCGTGACACGTTCGTACCCCGAGACGAGCACGAGCACGCCGGCGACGCCGTAGGCGATGTCCGCGTTCGCGAGGCGGTCGAACTCGTCGTCGCTCATGTCCTCGTTGAGCGTGATGCGCTCCGTGACGAGAGCGCCGACGACGCCGATAAGGCCGGCGTAGTGCGCATACGCCGCCAGCGCGCTCGGCAGCGGCGCGGCCGAGGTCGCGGCGGCCGCGGGGGATGTCGTGGCGAGGGTGAGCGCGACTGCGACTGCGGATGCGCTTGCAGCACTGTGCCGTGCCTTGGTGGGCGCATGTGGGAATGCGGATGCAGCGCTTTGCCGCTGCGGCGCCTTGGTTGGCGCCTGTGGCGCTGTCGCAGGCCCAGGCGGTCCACACCGGCGTGTTTTCAACCGTGGTGCATGGCTGCGGCTTCGAGGCACGTTTAGCGCCGACGTAGCGGTAAGCACAATAGCATAGAGACAGGCACGCATTGTCGCGCCCATAATGCGAGCCAGAACGACAAGGTAGAGGGCAAGGACAGATAGTGAGGTCAAGGACGATCGAATCGGCGTTGGCGCGCCGTCCGCCGGTCGAGATCTCGCGCGCGCGCGAAGCGATTGGCTGGGCGGACGCGGAGCACCGCACGCGCACGGCGCACGGGAAGCCCGACTCTCCAAGCGGTGATGGTCGAATGTGTTGATGGCCTTGAGGGATCTCGGAGGCGAGATCCCTCGTTCGATTTACACATTGTTTGCCCTTGCAGACATCACGATGATGGGGCTCTCGGCCAATCGTCGACGCGCATCGCGCAGCTCATCTCGGCCAGCGCGTTGTCATGGCGCCCTTCGTCGTGGTGCGCGGCCTCGGCTGGCGGCGGCAGCGCGGTGCGATGGGCGCCCTCGGGGCTGCCCTCGAAGCCGCTGGGCTCCCGCGGGACCGAGCTTGTCTGCGTCGCCTCCGTGCCGACGAGGCCCTCGCTGAAAGCCGTCCGGACCTGCAGATCCTCGCGCGCGCCGCCGCTTTGCTCCACCGTGCGCCGCGGCGTCCACCATCGCGCGCGCACACACCCGTCGCATAATCTGCCGCGCGCGCCGCGCGGCGGGGTCGCGGGCGCCCCGAGAGTGTCCGACGATGTTCACCACCTGATCTCCTTGCAATCACAGGTCCTACTGGTCCGACTGCAGCACGACGTCGCGTCGCCCGAGTCGAGCGGCCTGATGCCGACGCCGACGCCACCGACGGAGCCGCCGACGCCGCCGCCGGACCCGCCGCCGCCGACGCCGCCGCCGCCGACGCCGCCGCCGCCGCCGCCGCCGCCGCCGCCGCCGCGGCCGCCGCGCCGCTGGGGCCGCTGGCTCGACCCTCCGATCCCGGAGAAGGTGGGCGTCGGGCTCGACGTCGACGACGACGAAGCGGCGCGGCTCGCCGCCTGCGAGGCCGACGAGTCGCAGACGGTGCCGGTGACCGCCGCGCTCAACGAGGACTCGCCCGGCGAGGCCTGCGACGGGGCGGCGAACTTCGCCGGCGGCCTGCAGGGCGTGCTCATGGCCGCCGTGCTCGGCTGCATCATCGGCGACATGGGCGAGTCCGTCAACGTCGCCACGAGCTCCGTCGCGGCCGTCATCCTCGCGGCGCGCATGGGCCGCACGGCCTGGCGCGAGGGCACCAACCGGCGCTCCCTGTCGATCCACGACAGCGAGGACGCCCAGAACCAGTCGATCTGGGACAGGCTCGAGTGGCTCGCGCCGCACGGCGTCGCCGGCGTCAAGGCCTTCACCGAGTTCGTGTTCCCCGCGGGGCCCAACAAGCACGTCCGCATGCACGTCAACGGCCCGACGCAGCAGGGCTACGTCGCCCTGGGCACGCACCTCGACGCCCACATGTGGGACTGGCTGAACTGCCAGATGCGCCTCGTCTTCGCGACGGCCACGGCGACGATCGTCTTCACCGTGATGGCCGTGGACGGCAACCTCGACCCGCTTTCCTCCAAAGTCTATGCCGCCTTCAAGCTCACGGTCCCCGCGGGCACGGCCTACCTGCTCGGCCCGCTCCTGGCGGGCCACAGGAACATCGGCTTCGTGTTGATCAACGGCAAGCGCTGCGCGCTGCGCGTTTTTCACACCGTCTTAGGGATTCGCGACTGGCGCTACGGGCTGATCCTATCGTGGTCGGTCACACCCGACGAGGTCGACGGCGAGGTGGCGCGCGTGCGCGCCCTCGCGGCGGAGCTCGTCGAGCTCGACGACGACGACCCGGATGTGCTCGCGGCGCTCGAGGACGAGGAGTCGGAGAACGCGCGCAAGGACATCCGGGCGGAATACGTCCGGTACCAGCTCCTGGAGCGCCGCAAGCGCGAGGCGCTGTACCGCGCGACGCACCGCGACGAGATCCGCGCGCGCAAGGCGCTGCACTACGCGACGCACCGCGACGAGATCCGCGCGTACCAGGCGCAGTACTGCGCGACGCACCGCGACGAGATCCGCGCGAGCCAGGCGCAGTACAAGGCGACGCCGAGCGGCCGGTGCGCTGTTTTGTCGAGCCAGCTCCGCGACAAGTACGGCACCGACGACGTCGCGGCGTTCTCCATCGCGGATCGCTGCCGCCTCGCGGCGGCGCTCCGCGCCGCGGCCGCGGCCGACGGCGTGCCCACGCTCGGCCCCGTCGCGGAGATCGCGGCGCTCGAGACCGCCATCTTCGTACCCCGCGATTTCGCGGGCAGCGTCCAGCAGTTCCAGGTGCCGCCGCCGTACTACGTCCGCTTCGATCCGACGTCCGACGTCGACGTCCGCTGCTGGGCCTGCGGCTACGAGATATGCCCGGTCGATCTCACGCAAAAGGGGACGCAGTGCTTCTCGTGCCCGCACTGCCTCGCGGCCGTGCTGCGTCCGAACTGCGCGACGCACCGCGACGAGATCCGCGCGAGCCAGGCGCAGTACAAGGCGACGCCGAGCGGCCGGTGCGCTGTTTTGTCGAGCCAGCTCCGCGACAAGTACGGCACCGACGACGTCGCGGCGTTCTCCATCGCGGATCGCTGCCGCCTCGCGGCGGCGCTCCGCGCCGCGGCCGCGGCCGACGGCGTGCCCACGCTCGGCCCCGTCGCGGAGATCGCGGCGCTCGAGACCGCCATCTTCGTACCCCGCGATTTCGCGGGCAGCGTCCAGCAGTTCCAGGTGCCGCCGCCGTACTACGTCCGCTTCGATCCGACGTCCGACGTCGACGTCCGCTGCTGGGCCTGCGGCTACGAGATATGCCCGGTCGATCTCACGCAAAAGGGGACGCAGTGCTTCTCGTGCCCGCACTGCCTCGCGGCCGTGCTGCGTCCGACTCGGAACCAGTGCCGCGTCTGCGGGAAGCGCTTCGATACCGCCCGCCAGCTTAGCGGGCACCTTTACAACCAGCACACCGCGCTCGAACGCGACGGCTACTAAGCATAATTGCCCTCGCGCCCGAGCAAAGAGAACAGTGACTGTGTATGTAACCGAGCCAAGAACCTCAACGACCCGTAGTTGAGGCGAATCGGCGACGCATGGCGCTCCGCGTGGCATTGCGAGCGGTGCGCGCCGCGCCGCGGCTCGCGCGTCGACCGTCTCTCTACGCTGCGCGCGCGTTCTCGACCAGCGAAGCAGAAGCGCCGGCGGCAGAAACTCCCAAACCCGACGCGCCGCCGCCGCCGTCCACAGAGGAGCACACGTTCCAGGCCGAGACGCGGAGTCTGCTCAACATCGTCAGCAACGCCCTGTACACGGAGCGCGAGGTCTTCCTGCGCGAGCTGCTGTCCAACGCGTCCGACGCCCTCGAGAAGTGCCGCCTGCGCCGCGTGAGCAACGAGCCGACGGCCGACGGCGACGACGAGCTCCACATCGCCGTGACCGTCGACAAGGAGCGCAAGACGCTGACCATCGAGGACAGCGGCATCGGCATGACGGCGTCGGAGCTCGGCACGAACCTCGGCACCATCGCCCTCAGCGGCTCGAAGAAGTTCGCGGCGGAGGCGTCGAAGAAGGGCGACGACGCGTCGTCGATCATCGGCCAGTTCGGCGTCGGCTTCTACAGCGCCTTCATGGTCGGCGACGCCGTCACCGTGGAGTCGCGGTCCGCGGACCCGGGCGCCGGGCCGGCCTACTGGCGCTCCGAGGACGGCGCGGAGACCTACGGCTTGGGCGACGGCGGGTCGAAGACGACGCGCGGCTCGAAGATCACGATCCAGCTCAAGGACGACGCCGCGGAGTACCTGGACTCCACCGCCTCAAGGAGGTCGTCCAGAAGTACAGCAATTTCGTCGCCTTCCCCATCAAGGTCGCCGGCGAGACCGCGAACGGCGTCGGCGCGGTCTGGGCGGCGGACCCGCGCGAGGTCACGGAGGACCAGTACGCCGAGTTCTACCGCCACACCTTCAAGGGCGCCTGGGACACGCCCTTCTTCCACCACCACTTCCGCGCCGAGGCGCCCCTGGACGTGAAGTGCGTCCTCTACGTGCCGTCGTTCCACGCGGAAAAGGGCGGCATGGCGCGCCTCGAGCCCGCGGTCGCGCTCTACTCGCGCAAGGTGCTCATCGAGGACCCCTGCGAGGCCGTCGCGCCGGACTGGATGCGCTTCGTCAAGGGCGTCGTCGATTCCGAGGATCTCCCGCTGTCGATCTCGCGCGAGAAGTCGCAGGACCGGCGGCTGCTCGACAAGCTCCAGGACGTCGTCGTGCGCAAGTTCCTGCGGTTCTTACTCGATAAGGCGAAGCAGGACCGGGCCAAGTACCTCGAGTTCTACGCGGAGTACGCGACGTTCCTCAAGGAGGGCGCGTGCCACGACCACGGCCGCCGCCAGGGCAGGACAAGAGAGCGAAATTCTCAACTTCAAAGGCTCCTTTCTCGGCCGTTTTCCACTCGTTTCGGCTGATTTTTGGACGAGCGATCATCTCTCGGAGCGGTCTCGACGCGTGGGCGCTTTTTCCGGAACGCGCGCGCGCGGAACACTCACGTTGAAGCGACGTTGAATCTCTCTTGTCCTGCCCAGGCCGCCGCGCGGATCTCGCCAAGCTCCTCTACTTCGACACGTCGTCGTCGGCGGAGCTCACGAGCTTGGACGAGTACGTCGGCCGCCTGCCCGGCGACGCCAAGGACGACGACGACAAGATCTACTACCTGCACGCGCCGACGCGGGAGCTCGCGCTGGCGTCGCCGTACTACGAGGCCTTCAAGGACTCGAAGCGCGAGTGCTTGTTCGTCTACAACGCGATCGACGACTTCGTCATGTCGAACCTGGGGACCCACAACGGCCGGCCCATCGTCGCCGCGGAGCGCGCGACCTTCGCCGCCGGCGGCGCGGCCGAGGAGAAGACGGAGGAGAGCGGCGGCGACGAAAACGCGCCGGCGTCTCGCACACTCGACGACGCGGAGTCCGCGTTCCTCGCGCGGTGGATGGTGCGCACGTTGGACGACCGCCTCGAGTCCGTCGTGCCCACGGACCGCCTGTCGTCGTCGCCGGCGGTCCTCGCGGACGCGGAGTCCGGCGCCATGCGGCGCATGATGGCCCTCGTCGCTCAGCAGTCGACGGGCGAGGCGCTCCCGCCGCTGCCGAAGCAGAAGCTCGAGGTCAACCCGAAGCACCCCGTCGTCCTCGCGCTCCACGACGCCGCGAAGCGGTCCTCCGACGACGCGACGGCGCTCCACGCGGCGCACCAGCTCCTCGACACGGCCATCGTCGCCGCGGGCTTGATGGACGACGCGCGGACCATGATCCCGCGCCTCAACAAGCTCCTCGAGCTCGCGCTGCTCAAGCAGGATAAGTAACGCGTCGAGGGGACTTGGGTTTTTTTTTCGGGCAGCGATTCACGCACACGGAAACGTCCGGCAAGGTGCACTGCTCTGAATTTGGTTGCACCCTTGCAGGCATGGGTTGCAAGATTCTCGCGACGCTCGCGTGCGCGTTCGCCACCGCGGCGGCCTTCCAGCGTCCCAGCGGTCGCCGCGCCGCGGCGCTCACGCGGACGCACTTCCTGTCGCCGGAGATGAGCGGCGCCATCGCCAAGTTCACGGACGGGGAGAACTACGAGGCCATCGTCAGCGAGACCATGCGCAAGGAGGACTGCAGCCGGAAGGAGGCCGAGGACCGCTACAACCAGTTCCTCTTCGACCCCGACGGCTACAGCATCCTCAAGATGAACGAGCAGCTCCGCGACGAGGGCTACGCGACGTTCGAGGAGAAGTTCGTCGCCGAGAACGGCCAAGAGGCGTGGGACAAGCGGCAGGCCGACGCCGCGGCGGCGAAGGAGGCGCGAGGGAACAACTCGCTCATCATCGTGGGCGTCCTGTTCACGGCCTTCGCGGTGGCGCAGAACGCGGGCGTCGTCTAGGCGCGCGCGCGCGCTAAGAACGTCGGCGCGTCGTACGGAGCCGGTCGAACGCGACCGCGCGGGCTACGAGCCGGCGGCACACGCCCGAGCATGCTACGACCACGGCCGATGGATTACAACCCGCAGTACGTGAGGTAGAGCTGGAACAGGAAGGACAGGGGCACGGCGGCGGCGGCGTAGATGACGAGGAGCGCCTTCGCCTGCTTCGCCGCGAGCCGCGGCGCGTCGCGGAGCTGGTACATGACGACCGTGTTCTGCGCCGGCGGCATGGCGAACTGCGTCAAGAGGAAGAACCAGAGCAGCGGCCGCGCCTTCGCCGACGGGAAGAGGCCGACGGCCTCGAGGCCCGCGAGCGACGCGAAGCCGAGCGCCGGGATGACGGCGTATTTCAGGAGGCAGATGAGCGCGACGCGCCGCGGGAAGCCCGCGTCGGCGTCCTCCGCCGCGGGCCCGCCGGAGATCAGCGAGCCCGCGAGGACGAGCGACGCGGACGGCAGGTACGCGCCCGCGAAGCGCTCGAGCGCGCGGAACACCGTCGCCAGCGGCGCGCCGTCGCCGACGAGCAAGGTCGCGAGGGGCGTCGCCGCGACGCCCAGGGCCACGAGCGACGCGAGCACCGGCGGCGGCCGCGCGACGCGCGCGACGGCCTCGGCGAGCGACCGCTTCCCGCCGGCCGCGTCGCCGCCGTCGAGGATGCGGTTGCCGAGGGACCAGTACAAGGGCGTGAACCCCATGAGGTAGAACGACGTCGACGCGACGAGGCGCGGGTAGAGCGCCGGGTCCGCGTGGTTCCTGAACAGCGCGTCGAAGAAGAGCAGCGGCAGCACGCCCGGGTTGTTGAACGTGCCGGACAGGAGGAGCTGCTTCGCGCCGTCCTCGTCCGTCGGGTCGACGGCGACGGACGCGACGAGCCGCGACGCGACGTGCGCGACGACGATCTGCGCCGCGGCGAAGACGGGCATGAGCAAGAGCGTCGGTTCCAGGCCGTAGGTCGTCACGGTCTTGACGACGGAGCAGAAGAGGAAGCACGGCAGGAAGAGGTTGTAGATGACGCGCGCGAGCGCCGTGATCTGGTCCGGCGTGACGACGCCTTTTTTGACCGTGAGCGCGCCCACGGCCGTCGTGACGACGAGTTGGCCGACGGCGCCGACGGCCGCGCGGAACACGACCGAGCCCGCGGCCGGCGCCGCGGCGCCGGCGCGCAGCCGGCAGAGCGACCGCTGCCGATTGGTCACGGAGCGCCGCTGCATGGGCGGCGCCAAGCGCGGCCGCGCGGGCTGGAACGCCGCGCTCGACGCGAGCACGGCAGCGGCGACGACGAACCGCGCCATGGTACCGCGGTGTCTCGCTATCCGGTGGAAGCCAGGCGGCGAGAAGCGCCGTCCAGCTGCGTCTTGATTGTCGGATGGTCGTCCGATCCGCAGCTATGCCCTCGCGTTGACGGAGCTCATGCTCCGACGGAGTGCTCCACTTGTAGGTTGAACTCAACGTTGCAGCTCTAAATCTTTCGAGGCCACTTCGTCCGTGATGGCCGCCCAAGCGCTCGAGCCTTGGTGCATCTGGCCCGGGGGGCACGGGCAGAGCGACGGCCGGGAGCCGGCGCCGGACGCCTCGGGCCTCCAGACCTCCCCCTGCCTCTGCTTCCCGATCGACCCGGCGCACGCGCTCCTCGGCGGCGCGCACCAGTGCCTGGGCCAGCCCGCGACGTTCGACCTCGGCTACGTGGGGCTCGAGCAGGCCCGGGTCTTGCGCGCGCAGCGCAACCGCAACCGCATGCTTGAGTGCCAGCTCGCCGCCGAGGACACGCTCGACGCGCTCCACAACCTCGCGAGCCAGCACTTCGTGCGGAGCTTGCCGCTCTTGATGTTCCAGCAGCAGATGGGCTACGGCATGTACCAGAACCTGCCGCCGGCGCCGGGGCCCGCGCCGGCGCCGGCGCCGGCCGCGGCGGCGCCGGGGCCCGCGCCGGCGAGCCGCGTCACGACGAGCGACGAGGACTACGCCGCCGCGGTCCACGCGGCCGACGACGCGCGCGCGCTCGCGTCCGAGCCCGAGGTCGCCCAGAAGAAGGCCGCGTGCGAGCGCGCGGAAGCCAAGGCCGGCGAGGACTGCACGCTCCGGAAGCTGCAGGCCTTTCTCTGCGACGACTACGACGACCGCCAGCTCTCCCTCGCCGGCGGCCTCACCGCCGTCGTGCTCTTCGTGCTCTTCCAGATCTTCCTCCGGATCCAGCGCTGAGCACTCCGGCGAATCCTCCGCCTTCCCCCGGCCGGCCGCAGCGCGGCGCTCGCGCGCGTCTCGAGCCCTCCTCAAGTCCCTCCTCCGCGATTCCCGCCTTTCGTTGAAGTTTAAAACGAATTTTGTTGAACCTTTGTGGCAAAAAGATGGCCTCCATCACAGTCGCGCTGCTCTGGGCGGCGTCCGCCGCTGCCTTCGCGCCGCCGCCGATCCCGCGACACCGCGCCGCAGCCCTACGCGCGACACCCTGCGATGCGGCCATGTACGACACCTACGACGCGCTCGCCGAGCGCTGCGCCGCCCTCGTCGAAAACGCGTCGACCCCGGTCTGGGTCGGCATCGCCGGCGGTCCCGGCGCGGGCAAGTCCACGGTCGCCGCGGCCGTCGCGCAGCGCTGCGAGGCGCGGGGCGTCGCGGCCGTCGTGCTGCCCATGGACGGCTACCACTTCTCCAAGGCCGAGCTGCGGGCGCTCGACCCGCCCGACGCGGCGGCCTACCTGCCCCGGCGCGGCGCGCCCTGGACCTTCGACGCCGAGCGCTTCAGTCGGGACGTTTCGGCGGCGCGCGCGACGAACGCGGCGACGTGGCCCACGTACTCGCGCGAGCTCAGCGACCCCGTGGCCAGGCGGCGCCGAGCTCGAGCCGAGGCACGCGCTCGTGCTCTGCGAGGGCAACTACCTGCTGCTGGGCGGGCTGGAGGGCTCGGACGACCCAGCTGTCGCCGCCGAGGCGTCGCGCTGGCGGCCCGTCTTCGGCGCCTTCGACGAGACGTGGTTCGTGGCTCCCGAGAACGGCGTCGCCGCGCAGCGCGCGCGCCTCGTGCGGCGCCACCTCGAGACGTGGACCGACGAGAAGACGGCGGCGTGGGGCGCGGCGACGGCGCTCGAGGGCGCCGAGAAGCGCACGGACGCGAACGACGTCCCCAACGCGGAGCTCATCGACGCGTGCCGCCCCTTCGCGGACCTCGCGGTGGTCTCCCTCGACGCGCCGCCGTAATTTTCCTGCGGCGCGCACGCGTTGCTTGAGAGGCGTTTGGATCACCGTCCGAGTTCCGATGCGCGGCCGACAGCGGCGGCGAGCGCGGCGGCGAGCGCTCGAGCTCTCTCGCGTCGAGATCGTCGAGCGCTCTCCTCACCAATTTTGCCAGCACTCCGTCTCGCGCTGCGGCCGCGGGCGACCGCGAGATCGCGCCTTCCGCGCTCCGCGGACCGCAGCTCGACGCGCTTAGAAAAGCCGCCATGGCCGACGACGGGCTCAGCGACCGCGAGCGGCGGAAGCTCCAGGCCATGATGGCGCGGGAGGCGCAGGCGCAGGCCAAGGCCGCGCGGCGCGGCGGCGGCGGCGCGCGGCCGCGGGCCGCCCCCGCGCCCGACACCGCCGCGAGCGCGGCGCCCCCCAACGCGAGAAAGGGCCGCGGCGGCGGCGGTCCGCGCGACGGCGTCGACCGGCGGAAGCTGTCCGCTGAGCGAAACGCCGCGGACCTGCACGCGCGCCTCGACGCCGCGAGCGCGGCGGACCTCGCCGTCCTGAACGCCGGCGACCCGGGCGTGGTCACGATCTTTAGCCTGGACGGGTACGCGGCCTACGCGCGGTGGAAGGACCGCGAGCTCGAGGCCATGGACGACCGCGTGAACGCAAACAGCCTCGACGCGCTCGAGGCGCGCGCGCGCGGCGACGCCATGAACCGCGCGGCGCGCCGCGAGGCCGCGAGCGCGCCGCCGGCGCCGCCGGCGGAGGCGCCGCGGCCGCGGAAGCGCGCGAAGCGGGCGCCGAAGCGGCGACAGGCGCCGCCGGAGGCGCCGCTCCCGGAGACGCCGCGGTCCAACGAGGCGACGGCGTCCTCGGGCGCGGACAGCGACGACTCCGACGACGTTCCCCTGACCCACCTCGCGCGGAGGACCGCCGTGGACCTCTAAGTTCTACATCGCGAGCGGGCCGTGGTGCCGCTCGTGCCACCGCGAGTACTCTTCCACCGCGCGACGAATGCCCTCGCTCGAGAGGTCGGGTCCGCCGCCCGTTCTCTCGGCGCCGATCGCCGCGAGGTCGACGGCGTCCTCGGCGACCTCCGCCTCGTGCACGAGCACGCGGCGGCAGAGCTGGAGGTTCGTCGCCACGGCGCGTCGGAACCGCAAAAACTCGTCGGGCTCGAAGAACTCGCCGGGCCCGTGGACCTTGAGCTTCTCCGCGGCCTCGAGGTGGGGGAGCCCGAGACCCGCCTGGTTGGACGTCAGGTAGGCCAGCCCGAGCTTGCAGCGCGCGTAGCTCTCGCCCTGCGCCGTCTCCGCGACGCGGAGCGCGGCCGTCGAGGACGCGATCGCGCCGCGGAAATCTCGTAAATCGATCTGCGCCGTCGTCGCCTCGCAGTAGGCCTGCACCATGAACTCGTTGCCCAGGCCGAGCTTGCCGTACATGGTCGCCTGTCTCATCGCCGCGGCGGCGTACGCCTCCATCTCCCCGAGGTTCCGGAACGCGGCCTTGGTAACGTCCATGACGACCTGCGCGACCTTGACCGCCCACGCGTCGCCGCGCCGCTCGGAGAAGAGCTCGGCCTTGGCCACGTAGCCGAGCGCCTCCCGGTACGCGCCCCGGGACTCGAGCGTGCACGCGTACAGCGCCATGCTCTCGAAGACGTGCGCTTCGACCTGGCGAAGCAAATGCGATGCGAAGTCCTCCTCCAGCCCCGGGTAGGTCCGCCGGAACGCGGCGATCTCGCGGAGTATGCGCTCAAGGTTCGCCTGCGCGAGCTCGAGGGCCGCGAGCGACCCGCGGTCCGCGTTCTGCATCGCCTCCAGGCGCCGGCAGTCCGCGAGGAGCTCGGCGCTCATCGTGTAGGTGACTTCCCGGACCGGCTCCGCGGGCTTCTTCTTCTTCTTCTTCTTCTTCTTCTTCTTCTTCTTCTTCTGCTGCAGCAGCGCGTCCACCTCGGAGGAGGAGATGGACTCACCGTCGTCGCTGAAGGACGCAGCAAAGGCCGCGTCCATCTCCTTCAAATCTTCCATCATCTTCTCGTGCTGCATCTCGAGGTATTCGGCCTCACCTTCCTCGAGATCACCACACACATTATCATCCGCCACCTCGCCGATCTCCGAGTCCTCCTCGCTGTCGAACGGGTTCGTTCGCCGTCTCGCCGCCTTGATCTCCTTCGAGTCCTCCTCGCTGAGGAAGTCAGCCATGGGATGATCGTCCAGCGCGGCGTCGAGCGGGATGCGCTCCATCCGCTTCAGCTCAGCCAGCCGCCCATTGCCACAGCCGTCAACTTTGCCCGGCCGCCAGGGAATCGCGGTCGAGCTGCGCGCGCGCAGTGGAGGGTGTGTCCGGCGGCTGAAGCGCTCGCGAACGCGCCACCGACCGGGGCCCGTCGCGCGCTTCGCACCATGTCGATCCGCGACAAGGAGAAGGTGGACCAGATGCCCTGGGCGAAGGAGCGCATCGCCGAGGCGCAGGCGGCGCTCGACGCGACGGGCAACCTCGAGGACCCCGCGGTCATCGAGGCGCTCCTCAACGTGGAGAAGAAGTGCCGCCTGTCGAACGACAGCATCGCGACGAAGCTCGTCGCGGCGACGATCCTCCAGATGTGCCGCGCGAAGCGGGCCTGGGCGACGCACATCGCGCGGACCCGCGCCCGTCCCGCCGCGCGCGCGCGCGCGCGCCGACTCGAAGACCCCCCGCAGGCGCACTGCACGCTCCTCGCGAAGCGGCGGTCCCAGTCCAAGGCGGCCATCGGCGGCATCGTCGCCGAGGGCCTGGCCGTGCTCGAGGCCGAGCCCGCGGAGATGACGGACCTCGCGGACCGCGAGGCGCTGCTCAAGGCGCTCTGCGAGATCACGGACGGCAAGATGTACTGCGAGGGCGAGCGGGCGAAGCTGACGCGCATGCTAAGCGCGCTGAAGGAGGCCGCGGGCGCCGTCGGCGAGGCGGCCGACATCCTCCAGGGCGTGAACGTCGAGACGTACGGGTCCCTGTCGAAGCGGGAGAAGGTGGACTACATCCTCGACCAGGTGCGCCTCATGCTGGCCAAGGGCGACCGCGTGCGCGCCTACATCCTGTCCAAGAAGGTCCAGCGGAAGACGCTCCTCGAGGACGATTTGCAGGACCTCAAGGTCCGCTTCTACAAGCTCATGGTCGAGTACCACGTCCTCGAGGACGAGCCCTTCGAGCTCGCCCAGGACTTCTTCGCCATCTTCTCCACGAAGTGCGTGCTCGACGACGAGGCCGCGTGGCGCGACGCGCTGTCGTCGACGGCCATCTTCCTCGCGCTGAGCGACCACGCGCCGGGCGTGTCCGACATGATGCACCGCGTGCTCGCCGACGCCGCCGCCGCGCCGAAGCTCGACGCGCTGCCGACGTCCAAGGCGCTGCTCGCGCTCTTCACGACGGACGAGATCATCGCCTACCCGATGCCGGACCACCAGGCCGCCGTCGAGGACCACCCGTGCCTGAAGACGGCGGGCGACGACGTCCACCTGCGCTGGAAGAAGACCCTCCACACGCGCGTCGTCCAGCACAACGTCCGCGTCGTCGCCAAGTACTACCGCCAGATCTCCGTCGCGCGCCTCGCGAACCTCCTCGGCCTCTCCGAGGACGAGGCCGAGCGCCACGTGTCCCACATGGTGTCGTCCAACGGCCTCTACTGCAAGATCGACCGCCCGGCGGGCATCGCCCAGTTCCACAAGCCCAAGCCCCCGGACGAGGTCCTCCAGGACTGGGCCGGCGACATCTCCAAGATGCTCAACCTCGTCGAGATGACGTGCCACCTCATCAACAAGGAGTCCATGCTCCACAAGGACGTCCTCGGCCTCTAGGGGCGGGGGGCAGGGGAGTCTAAAGGGCGCTTTGGTCGCACGGCAACTTTGAGGCATCGTGAAGCATGCTCAGGCTCCTCTCAAGCTCTTGATCGAGAGCGCACCGATGCTCAAGCACTACCACCAAAGCATGATCGTCGCCTTCCTCCTTGCCTTGGCCGCCCTGGCCGACGCGCAGGAGTGCTCGGAGAAAACTGCCATCGATGGCCGCGAGTACGCGCAGTGGATCGTCAGCGGCGGCGCCAAGCAGCTCCTCACGGGCGGCGGCCAGCGTCCTGCGGCTGTGGCGGTTTTCGAGAGATTTCGGAATGGAAAACTTTGAATATTTGTTACCGACGTGCTCGGTAGGCGGCGGCACGCGCTACAAGTACGGCGTGGCCAAGGTCTACGCGGTGGGATTGTACGTCGACGAGGCCTCCGTGGCCGGCGCGCTCAAGGCCTACGCCGACGTCGACGGCAAGGCCCTCGCCAAGGACGCGTCGTTCTACGCCGCGGTGGCGAAGGTTCCCGTCACCCTGCTCCTCAACTTCCACCGCTCCGTCGACGGCGCGACGATCGCGGGCGCGTTGAAGGACAGCCTCGCGAAGAAGCTCGACGCGGCGACGCTGGCGAGCTTCGAGGCGAGCCTGACCGGGGTGCTGAAGGACGGCGTCAAGCCCGACACGAAGCTCTACTTCGCGTGCGGCGGCGGCGACCTCGGCATCGGCCTCGGCGCGCCGGACGTCCAGGCGACGGCGCCCGGCGCCGCCTGCGGCGCGCTCATGGACGTCTACTACGGCGCGTCGCCCGTCTCCGCGCAGGCCAAGGAGGGCATGGCCCTCGGCTTCGCGAAGCTGTAGGCTCGAGGGCCGCGGTAACCATGAAGTTTATCCGGGGAGACCTCGGGGGCGACGTCGTCCTGGCGCGGCCGCTCGCGCGACTCCACGCGCGACAGCGCGACAGCGCTGCGTGCCGTGCGAACATAAGAATCAGAGCGACCTTGGTGAGAGAGCATTGAAGTACACCTTGAAGTCTCCTTGCGGGCAAAAGACCTCAAAAGGCGTCTCAAAGAGGCAAAGAGGCGTCAAAAGTCGCCAAACATTGGCCGTGGCAAAACCTTTGAGCCCGCATATCCGCACGGGTGTCGCGCGCGAGAAACGCGCGCCTCACGACGCCCAGCGGCTCCCCCCTCCTATCGACGCCCGTCTCTCGGCGCAGATCGCATCAAGGGGGGCTTGATCGCACATGGCCGTGACCCAAGAGCAGGTCGACCCTGGGGACTACTGGGCCGAGGCCTGGATGGACGCCGTCGTCGCCGGCGAGCCCTGGTGGCTCCGCGCGTCCATGAAGTGCAAGCTCTGGTGGGAGCAGGTCGAGGCCTTCCTCGCCTGGTTCATGGTCAAGCACGGCGCGCCGGCGGCGCGCGAACTTGGTGCCGCTGTGCAAGGCCTCCTCAAGGCCGTCGACGACGCGTCCGCGCCCCTCGCCGATCGCCTCGAGGCCGGCGCGGGCGGCCGCTTCTGCCTCGCGGCGCTCGCCTTCTGGTGCGTCGCGCCGACGGCGCGCTACCGCGCGAACGAGACCGAGGCGTTGGCGCTCGTGCTCTGGCTCTGGGCGCGGCGCGGCGCGGCCGTCGACGCGGGCCTGGCCAGGGCCGCCCTCGCCGAGGCGCGCGCGCTCCGCCGCATCGCGGACCTCGCCTTCGACGGCGTCGCCGGCGACAAGAAGACGCGCGCGCTCCGCCTCGTGTCCCACGCGGCCAAAGACCTCAACGCGTCGCTGCTCGTCGGCGCGGCGCCGGGCCCGCTGCCGCTCCGGGGCCTCCACGCCTACGTGGGCCACGTCGCGGAGGCCGGCGCGATCCTCGCCGCCGCCGAGTCCGCGGAGGCCGCCGCGGCCGAGCGCGAGGCGCTGCTCCTCGACTCGTTAGCGCCGCCGCGCCGCGTCGCGCTCGTCGCCGCGCTCGTCGCGGCGACGCTGGTGGTGGACGTGGTGGGGTCCTATCCGAAGCTTGCGGCGGTGCTCGCCGCGGCCCTCGCGATCGTCGCCGACGCGCTCCACGGCCCGGGGCCCGCGAGGGACCGCGCGGCCCGCGAGAACGGCCTCCTCGTCGACGACCTCGACGGCTACCTCCGCGCCCACTAAGATTGTCGCCCTGTGTCGCCCTCTCTCGCATGAGGCGAGTTACCTCGCGGGACCACTAGCCGCTGTGGAGTTTGCACTTGGAGTACGCGCTGGTGTCGCCGCCCGCGAGGAAGGGACTGCCGCAGACGAGCTCGATCCTCTCCCTAGCCAGACGGAGACCTCCGACGCCTCGTCTGAGCCGTAGGTTTAGTCGAGGTTGAGCCCTTTCGACGCCAGGCGGCGAGGCGTGCGGCGCTCGGCGCCGGGCACGTTCTCAGGTGCAACCAAAGTTGTCGCCGGTTTGCAAGTGGGCCAACCGGATCGCGCAGCTGCGGCCAGAACCGACGCGCGCACGCCTCCTTTATGAGCTCGCCGCTCTCGCCGGTCATGGCCCAGGTGCACAACCCGCAGGGCTCGCCCTCCCAGGGCTCCCTTCAGCGCCGCCTCACGAACGGGTCGGCCAGGGAGCGAATCAGACGCATCAACTCCAAGGAGGCCAAGATCCACGTCCTCAACATGACCGCGCGGGACGACGCGGCGGCGGACTTTACGAAGTCCGCTTACGAGTCGCCGCTGCTCTCGAACCGCATCCTCGACCCGAAGCCCGCCCACGGCAACGCGTTCGCGCGAGAGGAGGCCCGCCGCGCCGAGAAGCCCGTGCAGGCCCCGGGCGCGGGCGACGCCTGCGCGCTCATGTGACGCGACGACTCCCCGATGAACCCCACACCCTCGACTCGCTCTCGCATCGTCTGCTCGGCGGAGGCATTCCCGAACCCGTCGCCTCGCCGAGCCGTCGATCTCGAGAACGCGAGTGCGGCATATTTCCACTAAATATCCCCTCTGATCCTCCTCGGGCGCGAGCATGTTCGCGCGCGTCGCTGTGGGTGCCGCTTCTAAAAATTGGGCTCTTACGGAGTCCTCGGGACCCCCGAGAGGCGCTCCCGGCGTCGGGCGTCCTCGCGCGGGCCGGATCTCACGCGGCGGCAGACTCGCCGGTCCCGCTCCCGGCGTCCGCGCGAGCGTTCCCACGCGGATCGGACCTCACGCGTTTTTCTCGCCGGAGAACCCGAAACCTTCGAGCGCGCCATCGCCGGAGAGCCGCGACCCCCGGAGCCGCGCGCCCGAGCGCCTCGAACCGCGGAGCGCGGCGTCGGCGCCGAGCTCGTTGGTGTTTACGTAGTACGCGCCGTGGTCGATAACGATGATGACCGCCCACATGACCACCAGGAAGAAGATCATCCAGTAAAACACCTTGTTCGACATGCGCATTTGGCGCAGGTCGTCGTCCCTGATCGGGAGGCCCGGTGTCTCGTCGCTCAGGCCGAGCCGCCGTTTCGAGAGCATTGTTTGCGACGCGTTCGTGCGAGATCGCGCGACGCGTCGACTCGGAAGGCCTCTGAACTGATCAAAAACTGCCACACTCCTGCCACAAGCAACCTCTCATCGCCCGCACTCGACGCGCCGCGCAGCGCTGCGCGGCTGCAACTCAAGGCCTTTTCCGTGCTCTCCAGACTCGTCTAGCAGCGCTGCGTCGGCGCCGTGCAACGCGCCACGCTTTCCAGCGCGCGCGGAGCCGCAGCAGCTCGCATCAGCTCGCAGCGGCTCGCAGCAGCCCGCCGCAGCTCGCCGCAGCTCGCACCAGCTCGAGAGACCGCGCCGCGCAAACCGCAGCACCCATGGCCGAGATTTTGACCTCGGACAAGACCGACGGCGAGGAGGAGTACGAGGTCGAGACGGCCGTCAAGGCCTGGGTCGACGCGCGGGTCGACGCCGAGGTCGCGCGCGCCGAGGGCCTCGGCCAGCGGACGATCAAGCTCACGGTCAAGAACTGCGGGCTCGTCTTCCGCGACGGCGCCGTCGAGAACAGGGTCGAGGTCGACACGGGCTTCAACTTCGATACGGTGGAGCAGATCATGCTGTCGCCGCCCGTCGACGTGCCCTGCAAGCGGGGCTACGCGCTCCGCTTCGTCATCCTGTCCAGCGGCAAGCCCATCGTGCTGCTGCTGCCCTACGTCTACGAGCTCGGCGTCGCGAAGCACACGCTCCAGCGCTGGGAGTTCGTCAACAAGGCGCTCGCGAGCTCGCACCACGTCGTCGACGCGGAGCTCACTTAAACACGCCTCGTTCATGAGAAACCGACTTAGACGTCGACGTTGATCTGCTCGGGCGCGGCGCGCCGCGGGCACTTGCAGGCCCGGCGGCAGAGGCCGCAGGGCACGAGGGCGCGCCGCGGCGGCGCCGGCGCCGGGCCCTCGACGGCGAGCACGTTCGCGAGCTTGAGGCAGTCGAGGGCCACGGGCGCGTCGCGCGGGTGGCGCCGCTGGCGCGGCCGCAACAGGAAGCCCCGGTCGAGGCAGCAGCCCCCGAGCTCGGCGACGGCGAGGAGCTCGTCGACCATCGCGTGCGTGAGGGGCCGGGGCCCGAGCGTCGTCAGCGCGCGGCGCAATTCGTGGTCGTGGACGACCTTGGCCTCGTCGCCGTCGTCGCCGCCGGGCACCTGGTAGATGGTCCGCTCCGCCGCCTTGACCTCGGACTCGTCCGCGAGCGCGCTCAAAGCTTTCAGCGCCTCGAAGACGGGCCGCGCGTCGCGGAGCTCGTCGCGCCAGTCGACGCGCTTCGCGTCGCCGTCGCGCGGCGACGCGTCGGCGTCGGGCGCCGCGGCCTCCCTGGCCAGGAGGTGGGCGTAGGCGTCGGGCGTCGGGCGGTCGCGCGGCGGCTCGCCGCCGTCCGCGTCGGCCGCCGGCGGCGCCCACGGCGCCGTCCGCGTCGCGTCGACGCCGTCGTCGTCCCAGGGCGCCTCGTCGAGCATGGCCGCGCTCTTGCCGGCGTTGAGCTCGTCCTTGGCGCCCCGGTAGTGCGCCGGCGGCAGGCCCGACGCGCCGCGGCGCGTCGGCGGCAGGCCGGGCAGCGGCCGCGCCGCGCCGTCGTCGGGCGCGGGCGACTCGCGGCCCCGGCGCTGGCTGAACGTCAACGGGTGACGGTCCTCGTGGTCCTTCGTGTCGCGGAGCGGCGCGTTGAGCAGCTTGCGGCAGAGCGCGCGCGCGCGCGGGAGCGCCGCGGCGTCCGGCGCCTCGCAGAGCGAGTGGAGCCGCTCCAGATCCCGGCGCCAGACCGTCGTCGCCGGCAGGTCGAAGTCCGCGGGCGCGTAGCTATAGAGCGGCGGCAGGCGGTCCCGGTTCACGCGGACGTAGAACTCGCCGTGCGCGTCGACGCCGTCCGGGATCTCGCACTCGAGGTCGACGCCGGAGACGCGGATCGCGACGCGCATGCCCGCGGACCAGCCTGTGCCGAATTCAAATCTGCAACTCGACTTCAATGTGAGCGTACGCGACCGTTTCGACGCAACCTCTTCGGCCGTGCTTCGAGAACTCGACGAGAGCGATCGATTCGTCCAAAAATCAGCCGAATCGACGTCGATTTGACCGAGCGAGAGAATTCTGAAGTTTGGTCAGGACCACCCAAACCAGCGGTTGAATTCGGCACAGGGACCAGCCGCGCCTCATGACGACGCGGTGGCGCACGACGGCCTCGGACCCCGGCGCGGGCGGCTTCTTCTTCTCGGGCCGCTGCGAGCCCCGCGCGCGCGAGTGCTGCCGCGCAAAGCCGCCGCCCTGGGGCACGAGCTCGACCGTGCGCTGCGCGGGCGGCAGCGACGCGGGCCGGCCCAGCGGCGCCATGGACGGCGCCTTCTCCTCCGACGAGTCCGCGGCCGGCGGCGCGCCCGAAGACGGCGGCCGGTACCGCGCCCAGCCCGCGCCGGGCACCTCGGGCCACTCGTAGGCCGCCGGGTCCTCGGGGGCCGGCGGCGCGCCGCTCGGCGCCTCGAGCGCCGACCGGTCCTCGGCCGACGGGCCCGCCGTCGGCGACGCGCGGCCCGTGACGAAGCCGGCGAGCGACGCGGCGACGGACGACGGCGCGAGGGACGCGGCGACGTCGTCGGCGAGCGACGGCTTCGGCGGCGCCTCCTCGGCCGCCGCGGGCGGGTCCTCGACGCCCGCGACGTTCGCGTCCAAAAACCGCAGCAGCGAGCTCCGCTCCGGCGGCTCCGGCGGCGACAGGGCCTCGGCCTTCTGTTTGAGCGCCGACGTGCGCCGGCGGATCGTCGCCAGCGCGTCGTCGGACGCCGCGCGCGCGTTGACGGCGCGCGAGAAGACGCGCCACGCGTCCTGGACGACGTTCGCGGCCGCGTGCAGGCTCCCGAAGTGCGTGTTGTAGAGCACCTCGTTGCCGAGGAGCACGGGCACGCTCGGCCGGTCGTGGGCGCGGCAGTCCCTCGCGCGCTGCAGCGCGCCGGTCAGCGTCGCGTACTGCCGCGGGTTCCACGGCGTCGGCTGCGACCCCCCAAAGTACTCGAGCAGGAGCTGCTCCGAGTACTCGTGGCCCGGGAACAGGAGGCACTTGCCGCCGCAGCGGTGCCAGATGCGCCGGAAGTTCGCCGCGACGTCCCGGGCGTCGCCCTCGAAGGGCGCGCCGCAGCCGCCGCAGAAGAGCGTGTCGCCCGTGAAGAGGCCCTCGACGGTGCGCCGGTCCTCGCCCAATAACCCGAACATGACGTGGCCCTTCGTGTGGCAGGGCGACGGGATGACCTCGATATCTAGCGCCCGCCCCACGCGGAACCGCTGGCCCGGCTTGGCGAAGTGGCTGCAGCGGTCGACGAACTCGTGCTCGCCGCCGACGACGGCGATCGTGCCCGGCGCGGCCCATAAAATCTCCGGGTTCCGCGGCGTCGCGTCGGCCTCCAGGAGCGCCCGCGCGTCCCGCGTCGTCTCCCGCTCGGCCCGGAGCACGTCGCGCACGCCCGCCTGGTGGTCCCAGTGGTGGTGCGTGACCAACAAACCCGTGAGCACGACCGGCGGCGGGCCGCCCGGCTCGGACCGCGGCGACCCGTCGTAGTTCGACGCGTAGTGCTGCTCCCGGAGCTCCGTCAGCGCACCCAGCACGGCGCCCGCGTCGCCGGGGTCGACGACGACGCAGCGCAGGGGCCCCGACGGCCGCAGCTCCACGACGACGTACGCGTAGTTGTCGAGCAAGCCCGCGACGACGTGGACGCAGCTCCGGGGCGCCTCGTCGGCCGGCGGCGCTTTCCAGCGCGGGCTCCGCGCCTGCGACGCCCGCAGCTCGACGCGGATCGGCGCCGCGTGGCGCCGCCCGCCGAGGTAGTAGCGCCGCACGAAGAGCATGAACCACACGTGCGCGCGCCCGAACCGCGTGGGATAGATGTGGCGGACGACGGCGAGGAACCCGCGCCGCAGCAGCGGCGACGCGACGAGCATGAGGAGCCCGAAGCAGAGCTGGGCGACGCCCAGCGTCGACCCCATGACCAGCAGCGCCGCCAGCGCCACCCAGGCCGCCGGCAGGGCCAGCCAGGCCGTGCAGCAGTCGCGGAGCCGACCCATGGCGGGGCGGCGCGCCAGGCGACGGTAGCGGCCCCCGCTGCCCTCGATGAGCGGCGACTTGAGTGCGGGCTCCAGCTCAAGGCGGCGCGGGACGAGCGATGCGGTCGGCTAGAGCCGGGTGATCATAATTTACCACAGAGAGGAGGAAGATTGTGCCCTGCAAACCTCCTGCACCATCGGCAAGTTGCAGCGCCGATCATGATGAATCCCGTGGCGTCTTTTAACGCGGAGGTTTGAGGTTGAAGTCCAAGTTGAAGCGGCCTTTAACATATCCCGCCGGCGGGATATGTTACGGCCTCGCGCGGGGCGCGCGAGTGGCGCGCCGAGCTCGCGCGGCGGTGGTGAGCGGCGGGCGTGTTTTTTCGCGGACGGGCGCCGCGCTCGGGGCCGGCGGCGGCGACGGGGCCGCGGGCAGGGGGCCCCGGAAGAGAGAAGCAGGGGGGGCGCGGCGCTACTTCTTGAGCGTCGCGAGGTAGTCCGTGAGGCGGTCCGGGGGCACGAGGTCGCGCACCGTGAGGACCACGAACTCGGGCTTCGGCGCGTCCAGGTGCGCCTTGTCGACGCGCTGGTGGCCGATGGTGGCCTTGAACTCGCCCTGGGCGTCGATGATGTCCTCCGGCGGGCCCCGGGCGACGGTGACGATGTGGCCGTTGTCGAGCTCCTCGCCCGCGAAGCGCCAGTTGTCGAGCCGCTTGCCGTCGACGGCGACGGTCGCGTCGAAGGCGAGCTTCGGCCCCGGCCGCAGGTGGATGTCGAACTCCGCGCGGCCGAGGCCGAAGGCGAGGCCGTCGCCGCGCGCCTTCGTGAAGGCCTCCTTGCAGGACCAGAAGTAGCGGAACCGCTCGGCCATCGCCGCGGGCTCCGGCGTCCGGCGCACGTAGGCCCACTCCTTCTTCGACAGGATGTCGCGCATGGTCCCGAAGAACTTCTCGACGTCCTGCTCCGGCGCGCCGGAGCGGCGGAACTGGTCCGGCGCGGCGACGTCGACGCCGCAGACGCAGAACGGCTCGGACGCGATGACGACGTACTGGCCCTCGTGGGACACGTTGAAGTTGAAATTCGGCTTCGCCTCGGCGACATCCAGCGAGCTCAGGGACCGGGACCGCTGGGAGAGGTAGGGCTTGCGGCCCTTGGTCCGCGCGACGGTCACGTCCGCCTGCTTCAGTCCCAGCGCGAGCGCGGAGCAGCGCCGCGAGAGCAGCCGGCTCATGAGCGCGCGCACGCGGTCCTCCCAGCGCAGGTACTGGGTCACGCCCTTGCGCTCGCTCTCCTCGCCGATGAGCGCCAGGAGGAACTGGAACTCCGCGGACTTGTCCTGCTTCTTCGGATGCCACGCGGAGCTGTCGACGGCCCAGCGCGCCATGCCCGTCTCGACGACGGCGGCCTCCCAGGCCGCGGACGTGACCTGGCGCAGGCATTTTTTCGACGCCCAGCCGGCCACGGGCTTCACGAGGCGCACGCGCTCCGAGCCCGCGGCCGAGAGCGCCTCCTCCGCGCCGGAGCACCGCGTCCCCACGGCGAGCGTCGTCACCTGCGCGCGGATGCGGCGTCGTCGCGGGGGTCCCGCGGGGCGGGTCCGCGGGGCGGCGCGCGCGGCGCGGTCCCGGGACGGGAACGCGTCGCGCGCGTTCCCCGGACGCGGCGGCCGCGCCTCGACGGTCGTGAGCTCGACGCCCTCGCGCACGAGCATGCCCTTGCGCGCGGTCACCTCGTAGGTCTTGGGCTCCATGCCGTCGACGACGGACGTCGGGCTGTGCGGCGACGGATCCAGGCGGCCGTAGATGGAGTGCGCCGCGGCGTTCTGGAGGTTCAGGGGCAGCTCCTCCCGCGCGGCCGCCATCTCCGCCATGGCCCCCAACCCTCGAGTACCGGCTCGACGCGCCCCACGCGCCGAGGGCAGCCCACCGGTGCCAGAAACGCCCGGACCTTCTGTGGCGGCGGCGCGGCGACGTAACACGATGGATTGTAGACTGCCAAGGGGATCTTGAAGATCCCCTTGAGACTGCACTCGACAGATGGAGCATTGAGTACACTAGTTCACCATTGGCCACGCTGAAAAACCACTTCTCCCACCTCGCGTGTAGACGGCTCGCCGTGCGCGCGCGTTGCAACGCGACGCCCTCTCCAAAGCAGCGACGCTTCCGTCGCCGCTCCAATTATGCCTCCGAAGGTGCTGCTCATCTCGGGCTCGGACAGCGGCGGCGGCGCGGGCCTGCAGGCGGACGTCAAGGCCTGCGCGGCCCTGGGCTGCTACAGCGCCAACGCCGTCTCCGCGCTGACGGCGCAGAACACGGTCGGCGTCCACGGCGTCTTCGGCGTGCCGCCGGCCTTCGTCCTGGCGCAGATGGACGCCGTGCTCGACGACATCGCGCCCGACGCGGCGAAGACGGGCATGCTCGCGACCGTCGACGTCATCGAGGCCGTCGCCGGGCGCCTCGCCGCGGCCGTGGCGGCGGGCGGCCTGGCGAAGGGCGTCGTCGTGGACCCGGTCATGGCCGCGGCGTCGGGCGACGCCTTGGTCGAGCCCGACGCCGTCGCGGCGATTCGCGACGCGCTGCTGCCCGTCGCGACCGTCGCGACGCCGAACCGCTTCGAGGCGGGCATGCTCCTGGGCGAGGCGCCGCCGGCGTCCCTCGCCGCGGCGCGGGACGCGGCCGCGCGGCTGCGGACCGCGCGCGGCGCGCGCTGCGTGGTCCTCAAGGGCGCGCCGCTCGGCGCCGGCGAGGCGCTGGCGGGCGACGCCGCCTGGGTCGGCCCGCCGCGCGCGCCGGGCGCCGCCGTGCTCGTCGACGTGGTCTGCGGGGACTGGGGCACGCGCGAGCTCGCGTGCAATCGCGTGGACACGCGGAACACGCACGGCACGGGCTGCACCTACGCGTCGGCCATCGCCGCCCGGCTCGCGGCGGGGCTCGACACGCTCGACGCCATCGCGGCGGCGAAGGCGTACCTCGACGCCGCGCTCCGCGCGTCCGCGGACCTCCGCGTCGGCACCGGCACGTACGGCCCCATCAACCACGCGTTCGAGACGGCGAATTGGGCGTAATGTGGTTAGTTTTGGTTTGCTTTGTGGGCGAACGCGGTTCCTCGCGCTGGCTCTGGAGAAAGACCACGCACGCAGCTCGGCATCCCAGGCGCCATCTCGGCGCTCGTGTCGCCACTTGTGTCGCGTGAGTATTCAAATGAACTCGAGAAACCGCCGCTCGACTGCAGTTTCCTTGCACAGCGCTGCGTGTGGGGCCTAGCGGCTGAGCTATGAGGCGCATACTGGTAGTGGTCGGCCGGGGTCGGCGTCTTGACGTCGCCCAAAAACGGCCGTGGAAGATCGGCCAGCTCACGCGTTACCCCGGCCAGCTCTGAGGCGGTCACAACTTCCGCCGCCGCTCGTTGAAACCAAACTGATCGAGCTCGTTCCCGCCGACCGTTCGTCCAGTCTACCATGGCCGCCCTCGCCGACTCCACGCTCCACAACGTGACGAAGGACGTCGCCGCGTGCAAGCTGTCGCCGCAGCGCTCGGTACGT
>NW_008705576.1:488050-539476 GCF_000186865.1 Aureococcus anophagefferens
CGCGCGCGCCGCGTCCGCCGAATTCAAAGCGGCGCACACGCCGGCATGCGCCGCGGCGAGCGCCGCGCGGGCCACGGCGGGGCCCGGGCGCGCGGCGCACGCCGCGCGCACGCCGCGCGCGCCACGAGCGCCGCGCCCCGCGCCTCCGCCCCCGGGCCGCGCGCCGCGCGCGGCGTCGGGTCGCCTCGCTGACCTCGGCGCGCGTTCTTTCGCCGGTATTTCCGCGCGCGCGCGCGATCTCGAAAAAAACGACACCCGTCTCGGCCCCGACCCCACTCCCACCCTACAAACACACACATCACTCAACGCTCACCCGTGCGCCCGCCCAGGTCGCCGAGCCGCTCCTCACCGAGGACCCGCACCGCTTCGTGCTCTTCCCCATCGAGCACGACGACGTCTGGCAGATGTACAAGAAGGCGGAGGCGTCGTTCTGGACGGCGGAGGAGATCGACCTCTGCCACGACATCAAGGACTGGGACCAGAAGCTCAACGACAAGGAGCGCCACTTCATCAAGCACGTGCTCGCGTTCTTCGCGGCGTCCGACGGCATCGTCAACGAGAACCTGGCCCAGAACTTCGCGACGGAGGTGCAGTGGGCCGAGGCGCGCTGCTTCTACGGCTTCCAGATCGCCATCGAGAACATCCACTCCGAGGTCTACAGCCTGCTCATCGACACGTACATCCGCGACGCCAAGGAAAAGCACGAGTGCCTCACGGCCATCGACACCATGCCCTGCGTGACCAAAAAGGCCCAGTGGGCGCTGCGCTGGTGCGACCCGGACCGCGCGTCCTTCGCGGAGCGCATCATCGCCTTCGCGGCCGTCGAGGGCATCTTCTTCTCCGGCTCGTTCTGCGCGGTCTTCTGGCTCAAGAAGCGGGGCCTCATGCCCGGCCTCTCCTTCTCCAACGAGCTCATCTCCCGCGACGAGGGCATGCACTGCGACTTCGCGTGCCTCCTCTACTCGAAGCTCCGGAACAAGCTCCCCGTCGAGACGATCAACGCGCTCATCGGCGACGCGGTGACCATCGAGAAGGAGTTCGTCGTCTCCGCGCTGCCCGTGGAGCTCATCGGCATGAACTCGCGGACCATGTGCCAGTACATCGAGTTCTGCGCGGACCGGCTCCTCCTCGCGCTCGGCTGCCCGAAGCTCTACGAAGCGACGAACCCCTTCGACTGGATGGAGCTCATCTCGCTCCAGGGCAAGACGAACTTCTTCGAGAAGCGCGTCGGCGAGTACGCCAAGTCCGGCGTCGGCGTCACCAAGGAGGAGGCCGCGTTCTCCACGGACGTCGACTTCTAGGCCGCCGCCCGCCCGGACGCCCGCAAGACCCAAGCTCGCCTCGCCCCCAGCCCCCCGAAAAAAGAAAAAAAAGCCCCGGCCTCGGGTACGTAAGAGAACCTGCCACCGTTACCCGTCCTCGCGGCCGCTCCGCGAGTCGTCGAGCGCGGAGAGCCACGCGGACAGCGGCGCCCACGCGAGCAGGAGCCGCTTGTACTTGCGCTGCGACGACTTGAGGCGGTGGATCTTCTCCGCGACGCTCTCCTGGTACTTGATGAAGCCGCCGAGCGCCTCGAGCCCCAGCGACGCGCCGGCGAGGAGGATCGCGACGAGCGGCACGCCCAGGTAGAGCAGGCGCCAGAGGCCCGACCGCTGCGACGCGAGGGCCGACGCGTGGACCGCGGTCTGCAGGTCGTCCATCATCGCCTGGAGCGAGTCGATGCGGCAGCTCTGCACCGCGAACCAGCGCGCGTGGTCCGGCTCGCCGCCGCCCCTGGCCTCCGACAGCGCCGTCCGGAGGCCGACGGCGTCGTGGACGCACGGGAGCGCCGCGTGCTTCGCGTAGGACGTGACGAAGCGCCGTGGCGCGAAGGCGAGGAACGACTGCAGCGCCGCGTCCTGTAAAGCGACGACGCGGCCGAGGCGCGCGAGCGTCGCCGGCGACGCGCGCGCGGCCCCGCGTCGCGGCGGCGAGGTCCGCGGCGACGAGGCCCCGCTCGACGGCGACGTGCTCCTTCGGCGGCCCGGCGCGAGGCCGCAGAACGACGACGCCGCCAACGTCGCGCCGTCGGCGCACAGGCCCTCGACGCGGAGCTTCGAGCCCGGGCTGAGGCCGACGACGAGGGCGCCCACGAGCACGGCGGCGACGCGCGTGAGCGCCGAGGTCGGCTGCGGCGGCGCCGCGGGCTCGTCGGCCGTCGGCGGCGCGCCGGCGTTGCTGCCGTTGCGCGCGGCGGCCTTGCCGCGGCGCAGCTTGGCAACCATGAATGCAGTTGGCGAGGTCAACGCTCAGTGCGATCGGGCACACATCTCGATGGTCGACCGGTCGAGGTGCAACCCAGCCGGCCGGAGCCGATGTTCACGCAACGAGGCCTGCAACGTTGGCGGCATGATCGACGACGGCAGCCCGCTCGATTCCCGCTCGGTCGCAACGACGCCTCAAAGGGAAAACATTGCGCCTTAAGAACCCCCCCCCTAGGGCCCGTACTTGGGCCCGTTGGGCCCGCAGGCCGCGTCGTCGCCCGTGCACCAGCGCGCGTAGATCTCGTCCTTCGCGCGCTTCTGCGTGTGGAGGCCGAAGCGCAGGTTCATGGACTCGCGGTTGCCGTCGTCGCAGAAGAGGCCGTGGACGCAGACGTTGCGCGCGTCGCCGCTGAGCGCGTAGCAGTGGCCCTCGGGCACCTCGACGCGCCACTCGCGCGGCGGCGCGCCGTCGTCGCCGTCGTCGCGCAACAAAACCGTCGCGGCGCACTTGACGGCGACGGTGACGATGACGACGCCGAAGCCGTCGTTGCGGGGCCAGTCGAGGTGGCAGGGCAGGTGGCGCGCGCCCGCGTGGACGTTCGGCTGAACGGCCACAAGATTGCCGTAGGTCGCCTCGGCGTCGTAGGGCCGCGGCAGGGCGCGCGCCGCCGCCGCCGCGACGCGCGCGAGCGCCGCGGCCGCCGCCGCGTCGGGCGCGTAGTCGACGCAGGACGCCCAGTTCCGGTCCGACTCCTCGACGCGCTTCGCCGCGCCGGCCGTCTCGAAGCTGTGGAAGCGGATGGCGCGCCGGAGCCGCGTGCGGCCGTCGCCGAGGAGGCCGTAGCCCCGCCAGCGCGTGTCGCGCTCGTCGCTGCCGCCGGCCCAGGGGATGGGCGTGTCGATCGACCGCTTCACGTGGTCGTGGACGCGCCGCAGCTCCTCGAGGTCGCCGGGCGCCAGCGGCCAGCAGGCGAGGCCCGCGGGCGCCTTGGACGGGTCCGCGGGCGCGCCGCCGGCGTCGAAGACGACGGGCGGCAGGCGCCGCACGCGCGCGCACTCGCGCCTCGCGTCGACGGCGACGCTCCGCGCGTCCGCGTCGCGGCGCTTCGCGGCCTCGGCGGACGCGCGCTCGGCGGCCAGCGCCGCGACCTGGGCCGGGTCGCGCCGCGCGCTCCGCCGCGGCGCGTCCGCGGCCGGGAGCTGGAGCCGGCGGCGCGTGGCCTGGGCCGTGGGGATGGGCAGGGCCGGGGACGTGAGCGCCGGCGGCGACACCGGCGACGGGGTCTTGCGCTTCTTCGAGCGAGCAGGCGGTGGGCTGTCCATATGGTGAACGTCGTCCAGGGTAGGGCTGCGTGCAGCGCGCGTTTCCGTTCTCGTCGAGGCTCGTGAGGCGTCGGCCGGACCACGCTCGTGGACGAGAGAGACTTTGCCACAGACCACAACTTGTGGCAAAAGGGTTTGCGCTCGCCGAGCAACACCAGCCTCGCCGCCGTCGCTGCCGTCACAGCAACGATGGTCGAGACGCGGTCCGCGCGCAAGGCGAAGCGCGAGCCCAACGGCGCTTCGTCGCCGCGCGCCAGATCTCCCGCGGCGAAGGCCAGGAAGGCGCCGGCGAAGGCGGCGCCGAAGCACGTCGAGTTCGAGTTCGGCGGTCCCATCGGCGCCGGCGCCAACGTCGTGCTCCTGCCCTGCGTCGTCGTGGGCCTCGCCGTCGCCTGCGACGGCGCCTTCTGCCTCGGCCCGTCGCCGCTCGCCGCCTTCGCGCCGCCGGCGCTCGGCGAGCTTTTGCAACCGAAGGCCTTCGCCGTCGTTTTAGGATGGCTCGCGTTCCAGGCGTCGCTGCAGGTCGCCCTGCCCGGCGACGTCGTCGAGGGCACAAAGCTCGCCGACGGCACGCGCCTGCCCTACCTCATGAACGGCCACCTCGCCTTCTGGGTGTCGCTCGCGGCCCTCGCGTGCGGCGTCCCCCGATTCGACGCGACCGGCGGCTTCGTCGGCCTCGGCGCCGCGGACCTCGCGTTCCTCTACGACGACTTCGCGCCCCTCGCCGTCGCCGCGTCGGTCGTCTCGGCGCTCCTGGCCCTGGGCCTCTACGCCGCGTCGTTCCGGCCGTCGAAGCCCCCGCTCGCGGAGCCGGGCGACACGGGCCGCGCCGTCTACGACTTCTGGATGGGCCGCGAGCTCAACCCGCGGATCGGGTCCTTCGACCTCAAGTGCTTCTGCGAGCTCCGGCCGGGCCTCATCGGCTGGGCCGTGCTCAACGCGGGCATGCTCTGCAAGCAGCGCGAGCTCGACGGCAAAGTCTCCGGCGCGATGGTCCTCGTGAACGCGTTCCAGCTGCTCTACGTCTGGGACGCGCTCTTCTACGAGAAGGTCATCCTGACGACCATGGACATCACGACGGACGGCTTCGGCTACATGCTGGCCTTCGGGGACCTGGCCTGGGTGCCGTTCACCTACTGCCTGCAGGCGCGGCACGGCGCGGGACACACGGGCGCGAACTTCCCAAAGGCTCCGCTCTCGGCCGGTTTCCGCTCGTTTCGGCCGATTTTTGGACGAGCGATCGTGTCTCGGAACGGTCGCGACGCGCGGATGCTTGTTCTTTTGAGAGCGCGCGCGCGGAACGCTCACGTTGCATCACTCGTGTCCCGCCCAGGCGCGGTACCTCGTGCGCCACGACCCGGGGCTCGGGCCGGTCGCGCTCGCGGCGATCGTCGCGCTCAAGGTCGTCGGCTACGCCGTCTTCCGCGGCGCGAACAACCAGAAGGACGCCTTCCGCCGCGACCCGGCGAAGGCCATCGCCGAGGGCACGACGTTCCTCGACACGCGGCGCGGCACGAAGCTCATCACGTCCGGCTACTGGGGCGCCGCGCGCAAGGTCAACTACACGGGCGACTGGCTCATGTCCCTGGCCTGGTGCCTCCTCGCGGGCTTCGGCTCGCCCGTGCCCTACTTCTACTGCGCCTACTTCCTCGTCCTGCTCGTGCACCGCGCGCTCCGCGACGACCACGCGTGCGCGCTCAAGTACGGCGCGGACTGGCCCGAGTACAAGAAGAAGGTGCCCTACCTCTTCGTCCCCTTCGTCTTCTAGGACCTAACAAGAAGGAGCGGCCAATTGGAGTGTCGTCGCGGCTCGACGCGTCGCGACGCGAGGCCTGGCACGGACTTGCGGGCGTCGGCCGAAGTTGGTGCAAGCGCTGCGCTTCGGCTGATCGATCCTGCACGAAGCGATTCAAACGAAGCGATTCAAAGCAGCAGCGCATTGTCCAGGCAAACGATGGCCGTCGGAGCAGAACCAGCGCCGCCGGCGTACGATATTGTGGAGATGAAGGAGGGCGTCGTCGTGAAGACGCTGCACGATTCCTTCGACGGCTGGATGGCCGCGCGCACGGAGCGCGTTGCCCAGCGTCGCTTTGCACGCGCGCCGCGCGCGACGACGACCCCACCCCGCCCACAGGTTCGGCAAGGTGCGCAACAGCGTCGAGGGCAAGGCCGCCAAGGAGGCGGGCACCGTGCTCCAGCTCCGCGTCAACGGCGCGGTCAAGATGACGACGGGCGAGGAGCCCAAGAAGGGCAAGAAGCGGCCGTCGAAGGAGGGCGCGGCGAAGAAGGCCGCGCCGGCGAAGAAGAAGCCCAAGAGCTCCGAGGAGGGCGCCGCGCCCGCGGCGCCCGCGGCCGAGGCCGCGGACGGCGACGCCGCGGACGGCGGCGACGGTTCCGAGGAGCCCGAGACCGTCATGGTCAAGCAGAGCGGCTACGCCCACTTCTCGGCCGTCAACCGCGAGGGCGTCAAGGCCGCCATCGAGGGCGACGCGGCGAACGCGGAGCTGCCGCCCAAGGAGCGCAACCAGATGGTCATGACGAAGCTCGGCGCGAACTGGTCCGCGCTCGACGACGCGGCCAAGGCCAAGTGGAAGGACGAGGCGCCCATGGTCGAGAAGAAGGCCAAGAAGAAGGCCGACAAGGACGACGACGACGGCGAGACCGTCATGGTCAAGCAGACGGGCTACGCGCACTTCATGGCCGTCAACCGCGAGGGCGTCAAGGCCGCGATCGAGGGCGACGCGGCGAACGCGGAGCTGCCGCCCAAGGAGCGCAACCAGATGATCCTGAAGAACCTCGGCGCCAACTGGTCGGCCCTCGACGACGCGGCCAAGGCCAAGTGGAAGGACGAGGCGCCCATGGTCGAGAAGAAGGTCAAGAAGGCCAAGGAGCCCAAGGAGCCCAAGGCGCCCAAGGAGAAGAAGGCCGGCGGCCGCGACACGATCCGCGACCAGGCCGAGCTCCAGGAGAAGATGGACGCCGACGGCTGGACCAAGGAGGAGAAGCCGCGCGGCGGCGACTCGGCGCACGTCGACAAGTACTACCTCCCGCCCGCGGGCTCCGGCGGCAAGCGCTGCCGGTCCATCCTCGAGGTCGCGCGCGCCGCCTACCCGGAGCACGTCGTCGCGGGCACGAACGAGAAGAAGGAGAAGAAGGCGCCCGCGGAGAAGAAGGCCAAGAAGGCGCCGGAGCCCGCGCCGGAGAAGCCCGCGACGAAGTCCATCGAGGAGTACTACCTCGGCAACCTCAAGCCGGGCAAGCCCGACGCCAAGGCGCCGGAGCCCGAGGAGCCCAAGAACCCCTTCGAGGACGACGGCGACGCGAAGATGGACGACGCGCCCGCGGCCGACGAGCCCGCCGCCGAGGAGCCGGCCGCCGCCGAGGAGGCCGCCGTCGAGGAGGCGCCCGCGGCCGTCGAGGAGGCGCCCGCGGCCGTCGAGGAGCCCGCGGAGGAGCCCGCCGCGCCCGCGGAGGAGCCCGCCGCGCCCGCGGAGGAGCCCGCGGCCGCCGCCGAGGCGAGCGACGCGGCGCCCATGGAGGAGTGAGCGCGACCAAGCGCGCCACGCAAGATCAAGCCGTGGAGGAGGCGCCCCGCGCGCGCCGCGCGCGAGTAAGGCCTCCGTACGACGACGGGTACGACGCGTGGTACGGCGCGGACGCGTCGTGCGGACGTCGTCCGACGACTCGGGCGCCGACCCCCGGCGACGCGGGCCTCGAGGCTTTTTGATAGCTCGAGGTGCGCGCCCCGTGCGCTCGACGCTCTCGCGCGCACCGCTGCACCGCCGCACAGTTCCCGGCCGTCGCACGTATTGCGCGAGCGCGTCGCGCACGAACGCGCGCGACGCGGACGCGGTCGCCGCATCGACCAGTTTGAACAGAGCACGCCCATGGTGGACCTGTCGGCGTCGATCCGGTTGGGCTCGCAGCGGTTCCTCGCGCGGTCGCAGGCCATCTTCGACGCCGAGGCGGACAAGTTCGAGCTCTACTACCTGAACAACATCGCCGCGCTGCCCGTGGAGACGGCGCCGACGTCCGGCATCGCCGACGGCGCGCCGACCGGCGCGACGGCCGACGACGAGGACGCCGTCGACGCCGAGATCGCCGAGCTCCTGGCGCGCCTGCGGACCGCGGAGCAGCGCGAGCGCGACCTCGGCGGCGCGCCGGAGGCCGCGCCGACGTCGCCGCTCCTCGAGGAGCTCCGCGCGAGCTCGAGCGAGGTCCTGTCCGCCGCGTGGCACTCCAAGTGGAGCGCCGAGCTCCAGCGGCTCCACAAGCGGTGCTGGGAGCTCATGAGCGAGCTCGCGGACTACAGCGCGCTCGAGGACGCGGCCGCCGCGTGACGGCGCGCGGCCCCTCCTCCCTCGGGCGAGTACGGCCTAAGGCACTATGTTGTGGCCGCCTGCCCCGCCCTGGACAAGCTTCTGATTTTACTATCGACAGGGGCGCGGCCGTCCCGCGCTCGCCGCGCGCGCGGACTCGCCGAACCGCCTAGCCGTCGGCGACGTTGTACTTGGCGAAGAGCCACTCCGGGTTCGACATGTGCTTGAACTCGAGGTTGTTGCCGCTCGGGTCCTTGAAGAAGCAGGTCCACTGCTCGCCCGGCTCGCCCTCGAAGCGCAGCGTCGGCTCGATGACCCAGGGGATCTTCGCGGCGTTGACGCGCGCGACGATGGCCTCCCAGGCCTCGAGCGTCGGCATCTGGAGGCCGTAGTGGGGCACGGGCACCTCGTCGCCGTCGACGGGGTTCACGTAGTCCTGGCACCGGTAGTCCTCGCCGACCCAGTGGACGACGACCTGGTGCCCGTGCATCGCGTAGTCCTGCCACTTCGTGCTCGACCGGCCCTCCTCGCAGCCCAAAATGCCGCCGTAAAAGGCCTTGGCCTCGTCGATGTTGTGCACGGGAATGGCGACGTGGAAGGGCACGCCGGGCGCCGGCTGCGCGCGGATCTCGTACTTTGACGCCTTGGCGGAGAGCGGGCGCGCGCCGTTGGGCCGCGCGCGGGTCTCGAGCTGGCGCGCGCCGTTGGGCCGCGCGCGGGTCTCGAGCCGGCGCGCGGAGCGCAGCGATCCGCGGGCGATGGTCGCGGCGCGCTGCATGGTCGCGCGGCTGCGGACGAGGACGAGGCAAGAGGCCGTGGAGGTGACGACGGGAGGTGGAGGAGGTCATTGAACTGCTTCTTGAGGTCGAGGTTGCTCAAGAAACTCCGGGGGCGGGGCTGCCTCGACGTCTGGCCCACCAGTTCCGACGCCGTCGTGCCGCGCAACCATGAAGGCCATGTACAAGAGCGTGAAGCGCGCCGTGGGCATCAAGAGCAGGAAGCCCCCGAAGGACGGCGACGACGAGCTCGCCGCCGTCGCCTCCGAGGAGGCCGGCCTCTGGAGCTCGCCCGACGAGGACGCCAAGCAGGCGTTCCAGCGCGACAAGTGGCTGCCCTTCTTCCGCGAGGTCGACGGCGCCGTCAAGGCGACCCGCAAGCGCTACGAGGAGGGCGTCGGCTTCGAGGCCGTGCTGCCGCCGCAGGCCGACTGGGCCGCGTGGACGACGCGATGCCGCGCGCTCACGCTCGAGTGGCACGGCTCGCCGAACGTGTCCATGCTCTACGAGGCGCTCATCGAGTGCAGCGAGCACGACGGCGAGGCGCCCTACCGCTTCGAGCAGGTGCCGCACAGGGCAGCACAAGAGAGCGAAATTCCCAACTTCAAAGGCTCCTCTCTCGGCCGGGGGTTCCGCTCGTTTCGGCTGATTTTTGGACGAGCGATCATCTCTCGGAACGGTCTCGAAGCGTGGATGTGTTTTCCCTAACGCGCGCGCGCGGAACACTCACGTTGAAGCGACGTTGAATCACTCTTGTGCTGCCCAGGTGCCGCAGACGAGGTCCGCCGACGGCTGGGTCCGCGCGCTCGACGCGGGCGTCCGCGGCTCCTTCTACGGCAAGGGCGTCGCGCGGCCGGAGCGGCACGACCCGCTCAAGCAGCAGGTCGGCGAGTCGCCCATCGACAACACCATATTGCCCGCGGTCATGACGACGCACGAGGCGCGCGTGCTCCTCGTGGGGAACCGCATCCGCGGCTTCCTCGTGACCTACGTCCGCAAGAAGCAGCGGAAATACGTCGCCGCGCTCGTCGCCCAGGGCGCGTTGGAGCCGGGCGTCGACGAGGGCGGCCGCGAGGCCTTCGGCGCCGCGCTCGCGGCCGTGCCCGACGCGGCGCTCGCGGCCGCGGGCGTCGACGCGGCGTCGACGGCCTGGGCGCGCCTCAAGGCCAAGGGCGCCTTCATGGTGTCCTTCGGCCAGCTGACCATCGAGCGCCAGCGGAGCGTCGACGCGTTCCTCGACGACGCTTTAAAACGAGTCTCCGCGTCGCCGAAGAAGGCGAGCCGCCGCTTCTCGAGCGTCGCCGCGCGCGCGCTCGCGGACGCGCGGCGCGCGGACGCGCCGCCGCCGCCGCCCGAGGACCCGGCGCTCCTCGCGGAGTTCGTCGCCTTCGAGCACGCCCACCCGGGCCGCGTCTTCCGCGGCGACGATTCGCTCCACGAGCGCCTCGTCATGGCCGCGCTGCTCTCGCCCGAGTTCCGCGTGCTGAAGCGCAGCGTCGTCGAGCAGTTCACGGACCACCGCTACATCGCGACGCCCTGGACGCGCAAGGTGCCCCTCGTGGGGCTCGGGGACGGCGGCGAGCGGGCGGTGCTCCGCGACGCGGGCGCCGCCGAATTCTCGCGGCTGCGGAAGAACGCGTTCCCCTACGCGGACAGCCACGGCCTCGGCGTCACGTCCGGCGGCGTCGCCGAGGCCGTGGCGGACGACGGCGGCGCGGCGCCGAAGAGCCTCGCCTACGAGCTCGGGAACCTCCACGTCGTCGACGGCGGCGCGAAGCTCGGCAACTGGTGGGACTCGGCGTCCTGCGGCCGAGACGCTTTGGGGTGGGAAAACAATGAGACATCGTCACCGCCATGCTTCATAGGTGGAACAGCGACTTCGAGAAGAACTTGTCCGAGGTCGTCGCGCTGAACCCGCTGGGCCCGCCGCTCCGGGGCGAGGCCTACCACGACGTCGGCCAGAACCCGCGCGCGGCGTCGTCCATCGGCGCCACGCAGCACACGCAGCTCATGCGCGGCGGCGCCTACTGCTGGCCGCTCCTCCGGCTCGCGTCGCCCGCGCGGACGCGCGTTACCATCCTCGGGGAGCGCGGCGGGCCCGACGCGACGGACGTGGACGTCGACATCTGCACCGTGGGCGCGCACGCCGACGCGTTCCTGCTGGTCCTGGAGTCGTCGTACGTGTCGTCGCCGCCCGTCGTCCGCCTCCTCCAGGACCTCCGGCTCCATCTGATAGACAAGTACGAGGCCAAGGCCATCGACTTCAACCTCATGTCGGCGCCCCTGGGCCACGACGGCGAGTCGACGAACCGCTTCCGCGCGAACCTGGCCGTCGTCGCGGCCCTGCGGAAGGACTGGCCCGTCTACGAGAACCCGCTCACGGGCGAGAAGACGAGCGACGAGGCCGTCAAGAGGGACCTGCCCTGCCCGACCGTCGACGCGAGCCAGGGCAAGGGCAACTTCTTCTACAACAACGACGTCGAGCAGGAGATCGCCATGCGCGGCCGGCCCGCCGTCGCGGCGCTCTACGACTTCAACCGCGTCCCCGGCGCGCGCGCGATCGTCGCGGCCTACCTCGCCGACAAGTTCGGCTTCGCGGACCAGCCCGACGTCAAACCGACCTGCGTCGACGTACCCTTCCCGCGCGTCGGCCACAAGTCCGCCTTCGCGGGCAAGAAGGCGTCGAGGAAGTCCCTCGCCTAGGGCCTTGTTTCTAAAAGTGGACGTTTCTCCGTTTGTTGCAGCCCGAGCTCGAAGTGAGAACCACCACCTACGATGGGCAGCGTGCGGATCCTGCTTCTCGCCGTCGTCCCCGCGGCCCTCGCGCAGCGGGCCCTGCTCACGGACGCGGTCGACGCCCTCGAGGCGCGCATCGCGGCCCTGGAGGCGCGCCTCGCGCCGCCGGACCCCTGCGACTCCCAGCTCCTGGACCTGAGCGGCGCCCTCGCCTGGACCTATAGCGGCTGCAACCGGAACGTGCACCGGAACACGACCCAGTCCGTCGAGACCTGCCAGAACGGCACGGTCGCCGTCTACAACGTTTCTCGTGCCCTCTTCGACATCAAGATCTCGCACCCGCCGGACGCGTGGCACTTTGTGTGCGGGACGGCCGTCGACAGGCCCAAGGTCGCGACGTGCACGCTGACCTACGAGGAGCCCGCGCGGCCCGAGGGCCCGGCCTGGGTCGAGATCCGCTTCGACGACGTCCACTTCGACGGCGAGAAGTGCGCGCCGTCGAAGGCGACGATCGTCGGCACCTACTTCTACGACTACCTGACCTCCGACGCCGGGGTCTACGTCTTCGACGCCGTCGTCGCCGCCCAGTAGGGAGCCAAGGCGACGCGGCGGTTCAATAAACCCAAATTAGCCAAACCTCCTAGCGCCCCGCGACCGCGACCGCGACGACGGCGGCCGCGGCCGCGGCCGCGACCGCGCGCGCGAGCTTGACCAGGCCCGCGCGGCGGTCGCGGGCGGCCCAGCGCGCGACCTTCGCCGCGTCCGCCGATGCGTCCGCGCCGCGGGCGAGCCTCCGAACCAGACCGTCGCTGACGACCTTCGCCAGGGCCATGGTCGTGATCATGGGGTTGACGCCCGACGCCGTCGGGAAGAGCGACGCGTCGACGACGTAGAGGCCCGGCAGCTCCCAGGACTCGCCGGCGGCGTCGACGACGGAGTCGCGCGGCGAGCGCCCCATGCGGCACGTGCCCATCTGGTGCGCCGAGAGGAGCCTGGGCAGGACAAGAGTGCGAAATTCCCAACTTCAAAGGCTCCTAGCTCGGCCGGTTTCCACTCGTTTCGGCTGATTTTTGGACGAGCGATCATCTCTCGGAACGGTCTCGAAGCGTGGATGCTTTTTCTAGAACGCGCGCGCGCGGAACACTCACGTTGAAGCGACGTTGAATCACCCTTTTGCTGCCCTGAGAGGAGCGTCGACCGGTTGTCCGACGCGAGGCCCCGCGCGCGGACCTCGGCCGCCCAGGCGTCGACGCGCTCGTCGCGCTCGGCGCCGTCGCGGCCCGCGAGGTCCGCCGTCGGCGGCGCCGCGGTGTGCATCGACGCGATTCGGGTCGCGCCCGCGGCCGCGAGCACGCGGCCGCAGGTCACGAGGGCCTCGGTCATGCTCGCGGCGTCGCGCGGGTCCAGCGCGTAGTCGACCAATGGCTCGCGGTCGCCGGCGCTCAGGCGCACGCGGCCCTCGCCGACGTCGCGCTGCAGGACGAGCGCGGACACGAGATGCGACGCGCCGTAGACGAGCTCGCGGCAGTCGCGCGCGCCGAGCCAGGGGCAGGCCGTCAGCGCGATGCCGAGGCCGCTGTGGGGCACCTCGATGAGCGCGCCGTAGCCGTCGCCCTTCGGACCGGAGACGTGGGCCTCGCACGCCGCCGTCATGGGCGCGCCGTCGCCGATGGCCAGCAGCCCGCTCGCCGACAGGGCGCGCGCGTCGACGCCGTCGAAGCGCGACGCGCAGGGCGTCACGGGGTGCAGGCGGAGGTGGCGGCCCACGTGGTCGTTCGGAAACCCGCCGGGCGTCCGCAGCAGGATCGCGGGCGTGTTCAGCGACCCGCCGCTGAGCACGACGGCCTTCGTCGCCCGCACGTCCCGCGCGACGCCGCCGCGGGTGCAGCGCACGCCGACGCAGCGGCCGCCCGCGCGGAGCACGTGGTCGACCTTGACGCCGTCGGCGAAGAAGCAGCGGCCCGTCTCCGCCGCGTCGCGGAGCCACGTCATCGGCGTCGACATCTTGTTCCCGAAGCGGTCCCCGTAGGCGACGTAGGCCGCGGACTCGTCGGTCCGGTCGAGGTTCTGGGGCAGGACCCGGCAGGGGAGTTTCAAAGCCGCGGACCCGCGCAGAATCGCCCTGTTGCCGAAGTCGTGCGTCACGCCGGCGTCCGAGACGCCGAGCCGCGCGCAGACGGCGTCGAGCGCGCCGTCGAAGGGCGTCGCGCCGTCCGCGCGCGCGCAGCACGGCACGCCCAGCGCCGCCCAGTCGTCCTGGACGCGCCGCGGCGTCCGCAGCGAGCACGCCCAGTTGATCGTGCTCCCGCCGCCGAAGGCGGACCCCGCGAGGATGCCCAGCGACCCGTCGGTCGTCGCGACGAGGGCCGACCGCTCGTAGAGCTTCTCGAAGGCCGGCCCCTCGCGGCCGTCGAAGTCGTCGCCCTGGAGGAGCGGCGCCTTCTCCAAGACGAGCACCCGGTGGCCCGCCGCGCTCAGCGTCGCCGCCGCGACGCCGCCGCCGCAGCCCGACCCGACGACGACGACGTCGTAGGCCTCGTCGAGGCGGCCCCGGGGCCAGGCGTAGGTCGCCTTCGCCGGCGCGGGCGCGTCGAAGAGCGCCGGAGGCGGGCCCCGCCAGCCCGCGGCGACGTGCACCGCGTTGCGCCCGACGCCGTCGTCGACGGCGAGGGCCGCGACGCCGCCGCAGAGCCGCTTGAGGGCGTTGAAGGCCTTGCGGCGGAGCGGCAGCCTCGAGGCGGCCATGCCGAGGAGGTCCGCCTCGCGGGCCGCGAGCGACCGGTCCGGGAACGCGGCGACCCCGGAGCCCGCGAGCAGCGCCGTGCCGACGCGCGAGCCGAGGAGCGCCAGGAGCAGGCGCAGCTCGCCGCGCTCGCCCAGCGTGAGCCGGTTCAGGGACCGCTCGAAGGCGGCGCGCACCGTCTCGGACCAGCCGCCGGCCATGAGCGCCGCGAGCCGCTCCGGCGACGGGTCGGCGTCGCCGCAGGCGCGCGCGACGTCGAGCGCCTCGTCTCTCGAGACGGGCGGGATGAGCGCCGTGACGAGGCTCTCGACGACTGTGGCTTCCGCGGGCGTGAGCTTGATCATGGTCGAGGCTGCCATTGCCTCGGCGCGTCTCTAAACGTAGAGTCGGAGCTCTCAGGCGGCCATTGCCACAAGAGCTCCGATCGCAAAAAATCTTTGAGAGGTCGACGATGCTGCCGTCTGTGCTGTGATTCGTCTGAGCTGGGCAGCAGGCTCCTTCTCACCTCGCCCGCCGTCATGACCATGGCGTGGGTGCGCGTGCCGCGGCGCGAAGTGCTGCTGACCGGGCTGAGATTGCTGCTGGGCATCGTGCCCACGGTCATCATGCGCCAGCACATCCCACTCCGCGTCCTCGAGCTCGAGCACGGCGACGACGACGCGGCGGCGAGGGTCACGTCGCGCATCTCCGTCGCCGCGGCGGCCTGCGGCCTGCTGAGCATCTGCCTGCTGACGACGGCGTCGGACGCCGTGGGCCGGCGCGGGGCCCTCTGCGCCGTGCAGCTCGGCTGGGTCCTCGACGGCGCGGCGCGGCGCCCGGACGCGCGTGTCCGCGCGGCGCGCGCGCGGAAGGACGGCCGCTCTCGTAGGCGCGTGCTGCGCGCTCGCGCCGAACTCGCGCCTCCTCTTGCTGGGCCACGGCGCCGCGTCGCTGCTGGGCAGCCCCTGGTCGCTGCTGGCGCTGAGCTTCGCGGCCCTCGCGGACACGAAGGACGACGGCGCCGACGCGAGGGAGACGGCGCTCGATTTCGCCTTCGTCGAGTCCATGGTCTTCCTCGCGGTCGTCGCGTCGCCCGCGGGCGCGGGCTACGTCGCGGGGACCTACGGCGAGCGCGCGGCCTTTGCGCTCGCCGCGGCCGTCGGGTTGGTCAGCCTCTTGGTCCACGCGACCATGCGCGACGCGACCCAGCGCGCCGGGCGGCGGGACTGGGTCGCCTACACGCCCGTCGGCGGCCTCCGCTACTTCTGCCGCGACGCCCACCACGGCCTGATCGGTTTGTGCTGCTTCCTGCACTGGACAGGCATGCGCGCGCCCGGCGTCCGCGCGCGCGAGTTTCGCGGGACGTGTTCCCGCGCAGGCGGGGCTTCGAGTTCCTCCTCCCGCTGGAGATGGCGCGGCTCTTCGGCTGGGGCGCCGCGACGCAGGGCTACGTGCAGTCGACGATCTCCGCGCTCGGCTTCCTGAGCTCGAACCTGCTCATGAACGGCGTCTCCGGCGGGTCCTACGAGCTCGTCGCCAAGTTCGCGTCCGTCGGCGCGCTGGGCACGGCGATCGCGGCCCTGTCGGGCCTCGCGCCGACGGCGCTCGCGCGACAGGCGCTCTTCGTCGGCGGGTGCGTCGTCTACGCGACGGAGGTGCCCGCGTCGCCGGCGATCCGCGGCGCCATCGTCGACGCGCGCGAGCCGGGCGGGCCGGGCCTCGGCGAGATCCTCGGCGCGGCGGCGCTCGTGGAGGGACTGACGGCCTTGGTCGCCGCCGCGGCCTACGGCGAGATCATCGACGCGCTGCCTGCGACGGCGCCCTATGCGCCCGCGTCGCTCTGCCTCCTCCTCGCGGCCCCCGTCGCGCTCCTGGCGAAGCGCGCCAAGGCCGCGGGCGCCAAGGACGACTACCGGCCCCTCGCGGCGGGGGAGCCCGCGCTGAACGCGTAAAAGGGGACATTGAGGCCTACGGCGCGTCGCCCTGCACTTTGCAGTCAACCTCAGGCAGGAGCTCTCCATTGAGCTCTCCGTCGCCCCGTCGCCGCGCTCACCGCAGCGCGCAGCGCGACACCATGGGCGAGCGCATGGGCCCGAACACGGTCGCGGCGTTCCACGCCGGCGCCGACTTCATGCGCGACCAGGAGGCGGACGATGAATCCTCCGACGACGACGCCTACCTCGACGACGCGGCGCTGGCCCAGTTCCGCGACGTGCGCGTCGCGGAGATCAGCGCGAGCCGCGAGGCCGCCGCGCGGGCCGCGCGCCGCATCGAGCGCATCGCGAAGGACGACTGGCGGCATCGGGTCGTCGACGCGTCCGAGGGCCGCTGGGTGCTCGTGCACCTCCACGACGAAAACAACGCGCTCTGCGAGGCGACGCTCGAGGCGCTCGAGCAGCTGCCGCCGGCGGTCGTGGCAGGCGTCGACGTGCTGCAGATCCCCGCGGAGCACGCGATGCCGCGGTCGCAGTTCCACCTCCTGCCGGCCATCTTCGGCTACCGCGGCGGCGCCCTCGCCGCGCGGCTCATCGGCGCGGAGCTCCTCCGCGACGCGCGCGCGGCGCCGACGGCGCACGAGCTCGAGTTCAAGCTCGCGCAGCTCGGCATCGTCGAGTCCGCGCTCCTGTCGAAGGAGACGCAGCGCGACTCGGCCCTCTCCGACGACGACGACGACGACTAACTTGAGAAGGGACGTAAAACTCGGGCGGGGAAGCGGGGGCGGTCGCGGGCGTCCTACATGGTGAGGCCCTCGCCGAAGTTGAAGGCGAGGCCCGTGCCGGCCATCTTCTGCGCGTAGACCGCGTCGAAGAGGTTGGACTGCGTCACGGTGAAGTAGTCGCGCCAGCCGCCGACGCCGCCCTTGCGGAGGTGGTTCATGCCGATGTTCGCCTTCTTGTTGGCCTGCATGGACTTCATCGTCGAGTTCGCGACGGTCTTGGCCACGACGTCGCCCGCGTCGGGGAGGCCGAGGAACGCCGCGATCTTGGCGACGGAGCCCGCGTGGTCGTCGATCATGGCCTCGTAGGTGAGCCAGAGCACGTGGTCCGGGTCCGCCCTGGACGCGGCGTGCCACTCGACGACGTGCTTGAACCAGGAGCCGTTCTCCGCGTTGCCGGACAGGAAGACCTTGAGGAACGTCGTGAAGTCGCCCTTGTAGCCGAACTCGGGTTTCGACGACGCGTGGTGGAAGAGGCTCACGACCGTGTCCTTGGGGTTGCGCGCGATGGCGATGACCTTGACGCCCGGCGCCTTGCCCCGCGGCAGGTCGCCGAAGGTCGCGTGGCTCTTGAAGAAGCGCGGGTCCGCCATCGCGTCGATGGACTCGAGCGTGTAGCCCGGCGCCTCGCGCTCGGCCAAGGTCTCCGGCGCGGCGAGGGCCTCGAGCCAGGGCACCTGCTCGCCGTAGGACTTGTCGCCCTGCTCGCCGCCGTTGCAGAGCAGCGTGACGATCTGCTGCGCCCACGTCGTCCCCGCCTTCACGTACGTGCAGATGAAGACGTCCGTGTCCCGCGTCTCGAAGGTGTCGATCATCGACTCGAACATCTTGACGTCGAAGAGCGGGTTCTGCGGCACGCCGCGCACCTTCGTCATGATGTAGCCCACGGGCGCCGCCTCGACGGGCTCGAAGAGGTCGGCGCAGGCCGGCTCCTCGTAGGCCTTGGAGCTGTCGGCGCCCATCGTCGCTGCGAACGGCGGCGCGCGACGGCCGCGCCGCGGTGGCAAGAGGCGGCGACGACGACGCGGCGGCGACGGTCACCGCGGAGCCCGGCGCAACAGGCTGCGACGACCGCGCGGTGACGAGCTGTGTCACCGATGGCGCGGAGGTCGGATCGGCAAGATTGTGTGAGGGGAAGTTTGACGGCAACATAGGTGGAGGGAGGCGGGGACGCGGTCCGGACCTAGGGCTCCCCCGGCGCTGAAGAGGCCGCCGCCGCCGCGGTGCCGCCTTCGAGGAGCGCGACGACGCGCGCGTGGTTCGGGCCGCGGGCCGTGCGCGCGAGCGAGAGCGCCGTCGCGCCCGGCGGCGCGTCGAAGAAGGCGCGCGTCGAGCGGATCGACGCGTCGGCGCCGTGGCCCAGGAGGAGCTCGACGACGCCCGTCTCGCCGTTGGCCGACGCGACGTGCAGGGGCGTGAAGCCGTAGGCCGTCGCGCCGCGGTCCGCGTCCGCGCCGTTGGCCAGGAGCAGGACGAGGCACGCCTCGTGGCCCTCGGCGGCGGCGCTGAAGGCGGCCGTGTGGCCCGCGGCGTCGGCCGCGTCCGCGTCGGCGCCGGCGGCGAGCAGCAGCGCGAGCGCCTCGGCGTCGCCCCTGGCGCAGGCCGCGTGCGCGCAGGTCCTGCCGCAGTCGAAGGACATGGGCATGTTGACGTCCGCGCCGGCCGCCAATAGCTGTCGGATCAGCGACGCGTTGCCCCGGTCCACGGCGACGGCGAGCGGGAACGCGCCCTGCGCGCTCGTCGCGTTGACGTCGACGCCGTGCGCGAGGAGGACCGCGACGCAGGCCTCGCTGCCGGCGTCGACGGCCGTGAGGAGGAGGCCCTCGCCGTGCGACACGCTCTCGACGCGGCATCCGGCCGCGAGCAGGAGCCTCAGCGAGGCCGTGTCGCCGTGGGCCGCGGCGAACACCGCCGGCGACGGGCCGCCGCTCGGGTGTTGCGAGTCGAAGTCGAAGCCGTGCTCCAGGAGCAGCGCGATCATGTCCGCGTCGTGCGCGCACGCCGCCGTGACCATCGGCCACGCCGACGCGCGGAGCGCCGCGCCCGTGGCGGACGCGGGCGGATGCGCCGCGAGGATCAGCTTCGCGTCGTCGATGTTCTTACCGACCTTCGTGCTGTTGATCAGGGAGTTCAGCTGTTTGACGATGTCGCTTTCCGGAAGGAAGGGATCCATCAATTGCGTCGTCGGCGTCTCACCATCGGCGAAGGAGTCCATATTGTGAGTCGCTCGGGGTGAGCAGATCAGTGAGTCGCGCGGGGCGAGCAGATCAGTAGATGATCAGTGGCAAGACCCAGGCTCGCCAAAATTTTTGCCAAAGCAGGCGCTGTTGCGAGCAAGACAACTCTTGAGGGGCGTCGCTTGTGGACGCGTAGTCCATCGTTGGCCGTTGTCGAGCGTGGACGGGGCAACTCTACCCGCGCCAAGAATCGCACGCGATGACGCCTCGCGACGACATCGACTTCTCCGACAACTACAGCTCGGACTCCATCGAGTCGGGCCTCGAGGAGATCATCACCGAGAGCCGGTCGAACGGCTCGGACTCCATCGAGTCGGGCCTCGAGGAGATCATCACCGAGAGCCGGTCGAACGGCCGGAGCGTGACCTGGGACGACGACCCCCGCGACGACGAGGGGTCCGACGTCCCCGCAATGCTCGCGGCGACGGAGGCGCGCGTCGACCGCGCGGAGGCCGCCGCGGAGTACGCCGAGGGCCTCGCGGCGGAGACGGCCTTCGCGATGGAGCGGACGCTCGCGCTCGCGCAGAAGCGCCTCGACGACGCGGGCCTCGAGCTCTACCGCGCCCAGGAGACGCTCGCGTCCGAGCGCGAGGCCTGGCGCGCGGAGAAGCGCGCCCTGCTCGAGGACCTCGTGCGCGCGCGCGAGGACGCGCTCGTCGCCGTGCGGGCGGCGGCCGACGCGCGCCGCGCGGCCGCGGCCGCGGCGCCGCCGCCCGGATCGGCGCAGAAGGACCTCGACGACGCCATCGCGCGCCTGTCGCTGCTCCAGTGGCTCGACGACCCGGCCTGGCGCGACCTGCGGCCCGCGGCGGAGACGCCCGCGCCGGCGGACGCGGCGCCCGCGCCAACGTACGCGACGCCCGCGCCGGCGGCGACGACGCCCGCGCCGCGCCGCGGCGACTGGAGCGACGCGCGGGCGCCGGCGGCGACGACGCCCGCGCCGGCGGCGGACACGCCCGCGCCGCGCCGCGGCGGCTGGAGCGACGCGCGGGCAGCGCCGGAGACGCCGCCGCCGCTCGAAGCCGACCCGAGCCGCAGCCTCGAGTCCCTCGTCGAGGAGGTCAAGCGGTGCGCCGCGAAGCTCTCGCGCCAGTCCGAGTCGCCCCTCAGCGACGCCGCGCCGGGGGCCTATTAGCCACCTATCGCGTGAAGACCAGAAGCCGGTTGTTCGCGGGCATGGGCACGACGTCGGCGAGGGCGTAGCCGTGGGCCTCGGCGCGCGCGGCGACGTCCGCCGTGTCGCGGACGCCCCAGGCCTCGTCCTGCGCCCGGAGCCGCGCGTCGAAGGCCTCGTTGGACTCGGAGACGTGCGCGCCGCCGACGGCGAAGGGCCCGTAGGCGAAGAGCGTCGCGCCCGCGGCGGCGGAGCCGCGCAGGATGCCCTCGGCGACGGCCCAGGGCGCGATGTGCATCACGTTGCAGCAGACGACCGCGTCGAAGGCGCCGGCCGCGGCCCAGGGGTCCGCCGCCGCGTCGAGGGCGAGCGGTTCGAGGACGTTGTCGAGGCCGTGGGCGTGCGCCTCGATGGACGCGAAGACCGCGGCCAGGTCGCCGTAGGGCGGCGCCTCGGGGCCCGGCGACCCGCCGGCGTACTCGGTGGGCTGGAACGACACGCGCGGGAACGTTCGGGCGAAGTGCGCGACGTGCTGCCCGGAGCCGCTCGCGATCTCGAGGCAGCGCGCCTCGGCGCCGCTCGCGAACGGCTCGTAGCGCGCGAGCACCTCCGCGATGGGCTGCTTGTTGCGCTCCGCCGAGGGAGACACGATCATGCTCCGCGACCGCCGCCAGGAGTACCAGGCCGCCACCAATGGCTTCAGGAGCATGTAATCGTTGCCGCGAAGCCTCGGAGACGGTCGACTGTGGTCTCAGAGACGCGCAAGGGCGTCCATGCCTTGATTGAGCCAGTGGTTTCTACCTCTCCGTTCAAGAAAAATAAAATGTTTGGGAATTGAAATTGCGCCTCAATATTATTATTATTATTGGTGATTTAGCGTCGGAGGAGCCGCATGCCCAAGAGCACACACGGCCTGTAGGCCTCGGACGGAAGAAGTTGAAGTAGGTGGGGCAGCTGCCCCCCAGCAGGGGCCGAAGGCCCACGGGGGGAGGATCAGCCTCCCCGGCGCCACAAGTGGCGAAGCCCCGAAGGGCGAGAAAAATAATCAATATGGTGCATGTTCTCCAAGTGCGGGCCATCCAGCCGCACGAAGCGTGAGCCAAGGAATCTGACCGTCTAATTTTTTCGCGAATCGACTTCGATACGGCTGAGAACGGCTCCCCTGCGCCCAGGAGCGCCGTCCATAAGCTACCCTGGCCAAAAAAACAACGTTTTGCCCCCGCGACCGCCGAAGCCCGGTACATCGACGCGATAGAGCTGAGCTTCGGCAGCTTCTGCAGCGCAATGGGCCGCCTCTCAGGGTCTTCGGACGTCGACACGCCCTTCAAAGCTCGAGTCTCGCGGGAGTTTCAACGTCGTGGCGGCGCGGACACGCGCGGTGCGGCGGCTCAGACGGCGCGAGCGTTTGACATGCGCGACAGCGGCGCGGCGTCGCGCGTGAAGCGGTACGACGAGGAGATTCGGACCAACGACGCGCGGCGGAAGACTGGGGGTGTCGTTCGGTACCTCCTCGGCGCGTCTAGGGCTCCTACAATGTCCGTATTCCCCAAACATTTTATTTTTCTTGAACGGAGAGGTAGTGGTTGAGGTAAATTTGTAAAACTTGACTCGCCGAATCGGCATGGCTGCGACTCTCCGATAGGCCGTAGCAACCAGCAAATAACACCATGACCACCGCCACCATGGAATCCAAGAGCTCCGGCAACGAAAAAACCCAGCTCCTCGAGCGCATCGCCCGGGAGCGCGCCGCGGCGGACCGCGAGCGGTCCGGGTCCCGGCCGCCCCAGCAACCAGCCCCGCGGCGCAGCAAGCGCCTCCAGACGTCGCGGCTCACGCCCGTGCTCGTGATCCTGCTCTACGTCGCCACGTCGGCGGCCAACGCGCTGACCTTCAAGCGCATGACGGACGTCTACGCCGACGCGGAGTTCTTCGCGAGCCAGTGGAACGTGCTCCTCTACACGGCGATGGCGCTCTTCGTCGTCGCCAGCAAGGCCTACCGCGAGCCGACCTTCCTCAAGACGCAGCGCGCCTGCTTCGGCTGGCACCAGATCGTCATCATGGCCATGCTCGACAGCGTGTCCAGCGTCTGCTCGACGATCGGCGGCGCGAACACCGCCGGCGCCGTCCAGAACCTCATCAACCAGACGCTCATCCCCATGACTTTAGTCATGTCCGCGGGCTGCCTCGGGAGCACCTACTCGCCGCGCCAGATCTCCGGCGCGGCGATCATCCTCGCGGGCGCGTGCTGGGCCGTGTCGTCCGCGGGCGGCAAGGGCGACGCGTCGACGACGTGGGCGGGCGCGCTCGTCTTCACGGTGGGCATCCTGCCGAGCGCCTACAGCAACGTCTACAAGGAGGGCGTCTTCAACCTGAGCGTCAAGGCGCGCGCGGCGGACGTCTTCTACCTCACGACGGTGATCTCGGGCCTGCAGGTCTTCCTCGGGTTCCTCATGGTGCCGTTGCTGCCCCTGCCCGCCTTCGGCGGCACGCCCCTGGGCGACGTGCTCCCGCAGCTCGGCCGGGGCTTCGCCTGCTTCGCGCCCACGGGCGTCTGGGCGCGCGACTCGTCGCCCATCCGCGAGGCCCTGTTCGGCGACGACGACAAATACGACGCGTACGCGGACCGGCTCTTCGCGCCGAAGCCGCCGTCCCACGACCTCTGCGACGAGGGCTTCGTGGCCATGATGGCCTACGTATTGGTCAACTTTGGCTACAACATTTTGCAGCTGCTCATCTGCCAGCACTCGTCCGCGGCGACGTTGGTCATGGCGACGGCGCTCGCGCTGCCGGCGACGTCGCTCATGTTCTCGTCGAAGCGGCTCGTGGGCCGCGACGCCATGCCCTACGGGCGGTCGGACCTCGTCGGCCTCCTCGTCGTCGTCGTCGGCTTCGTCGTCTACTCCGCGGCGAACCCGGACGAGGACGGCGTCATGCCGCCGCAGGCCGCCGCGGGGTCGACGATCTACGTGCGCCGCCCGCGCGCGGACAGCGACCCGCCGACGCCCGCCGTGCTCCGCGCCTCCGACGCCCGCGGCCTCTCCCCGGGCATGCCGCGCCGCGCGCGGGCGACGTCCTTCGACACGCGGCACCACGTCTCCAGCCCGGGCGACCTCATCACGCTCGAGCTCAAGCGAGGCGCGCCGCCGAAGGGCGACGACGCCAACGTGTAACGTGTGTCGCTTCGACGTTAGGTTCGTGGTGTTCGCCGCCGACGGGCGCCACCGCGCCACGTCCGCCGCCGCCCGTCGATCCGGCGGACCGCGCGCTTCGCGCGTTACGTCCGCCGCCACCAGTCGATCCAGCGGACCGCGCTCTTCGTCGCCGCGAGGGACTCGGCGAACGCGTCGACGAGGGCCTGCTGCTTCTCGTAGAGCGCGAAGCCGTCCCCCTCCCCCTCGAGCGCGGCCTCCGCGTACTCACGGCAGCGGCCCTTCGCGTCGTCCGTTGCCGACGCGCGGACGGCGACGTGGAGGTGGTGCATGGCGAGGTCGAGCGCGTTCGGCCGCCGGTCGGGGTCGCCGACGGCCGCGTCGGGGAAGAGCGGCCACGCGAGCCCCGCGGCGACGCGCGATATGGCCCGCCGCATGAGGGCGACCTGCTCGGAGTCGACGCGCGACAGAATCTCCGCGAGGCGCGGCAGCTCCCGGACGTCCAAAATGATCGACGTCGCGCCCTGAGAAGGCCAGTTCCAGGGCCAGACGTCGCGCTGGTCCTTGGCGCTGACGTAGCTGTGGCTCCGGGGCTCCGACGACGACAGCACGGGGATCGCGCCGGCCAAGAGGCTGTCGACGATGCCCTTGCGGACCGCGCTGTGGCCGCAGGGCTGGAGCGCGAAGGTCGAGTTGCGGTAGGCCGCCTCGTAGTAGCCCGCCGCGGGCAGGGACAGGCGGCAGGCGTCCCAGGCGTCGCAGGCGTCGTGGAACGCCTCGCGCGCGCCCGACGGGTCCGTGAGCGCGTCCTTGTCCCAGACCGAGAAGAAGCCCGACGCGAGCCAGCGCCGGTCGCCGGCCCCGAACCAGGCGTCGCCCCAGGTCTTCGAAGAGGCGTAGGGGAGGAAGCTCTGGTAGGGCAGCGGGTGGACGCTCGCGCAGAGGCGGTTGAAGTCGTACTGCGACTCGAGCACGAGGCGCTGCGCGCCGCGGAACCCGCTCCACCGGTAGGCGCAGTCCTCGAGCGCGCCGTACTGCTCGAGCTGGCGCAGCTGGTCCTTCTTCTTGCGGTCGCCGGCGAGGTGCCAGGCGCGGCCCACGACGAAGAAGTGGTCGCGGCGCCCGTTGCGCCGGAGGTACGACGTCGCGCCGTCGTGGAACGTCCGCAGGTGGTCGCGCCAGATCGGGCCGACGGCGCGGCACCACTGCTCCCGCGTGAGCTTCTGGCGCTGGAGCGTCGTGTCGATGAAGTGGTCCGGGATGAAGAAGAGGTCCGCTTCCTTCGGGTCGTCGACGCGGTTTGGATAGTTTTCGAAGAGCGACCGGTGGATCGTCAACCCCAGCGCGTGCTGCGAGAAGCCCGCGTGGACGCAGGACCCGGGGATGGATTCGTCGCAGGGCGCGCCGGCCGTCGCCGCCTTGTAGCGGCCGACGCCCGCGGCCGACGGCCGCCACTCGGAGCCGTGGATATTGCGCGCGGAGCCGTGGCTATCGCGCGCGGACCACGTCTCGTTCCGGCGGTTCTCGCCCATGAGGCCGCCGGCGAAGTCGAAGTAGGACGCGTTCGGGGGCAGCTTCTTGACGCCCGGGACCGCCGAGAGCACGGCGCGCATGTCCGCGAACGCGGGCGGGAACGGGTAGACGAAGACGCGCGGCAGGTCCAGGTCGCCGACGCGGTCGTCCGGGCCGTCGAGCCACGCGCGCACGGCGTCGCGCTCGGCCGCCGTCCAGTTGGGCGAGCCCCGGGGCATGGGCCGCTCGAAGGGCCGGCGCAGCGCCGCGTCCGTCGTCGCGCACCAGCCGTCGCCGAGCTGGTCGCCCGCGCCGCACCACTCGGCCGCGACCCGCGCGACGGCGAGGCCCAGCAGGCGCCTCATGGCGTCATCGCGCGGGGCTGCGTCCGAATATTTTTATCATCGTGGCTTCTTGCAGGCCCCGGGCGGCGGCAACAAGCCATGCTTGCATGTGCAATAATCCGAAGGGAGAAACGCTGCCCCAAAAGTTCCAAGGGCTGGCGGCCGTCCGTCGGCGCCGGCCATGGACTACCTCTGCTGCTCGGAGCAGAGCAGCCGCCTCGACGGCGAGGACTTCCTCGAGACGAAGCTGCGGCGGCACCCGAGCATCGCCGGCGTCGTCGTCTCGGAGCTGGACCCGTCGAGCCCGACGCTCTGCGCGACGACCTGCGCGGGCTACGCGACGCGGCCGCCGTCGGGCCGCGACGACGAGGCCGGCGGCGTGCTGATGGCGCCGGAGCTGTCCTTGCAGGTCGGCGACCTGTCGAAGACCGTCGCCGCGGCCTTTGCGCTCGAGGTCTTCGCGGAGCGGGGGTTCGACGTCGACGCGCCGGCGAACGCGCAGCTCCGGGAGCTCCACAGCGACTTCGTGCTCGGGGGCTCGAACGACGACGCGGCGGGCTGGGCCGAGGACGTCACGCTGGGCCAGCTCTGCGAGCACACGGCGCTCGGGGCCTACTCCGTGCCCGGCATGCGCCCCGGCGAGCTCCCGGGGCCCATGCAGCTGCTCCGGGCCGCGCGCGACTCCAAGCCCATGCTCGTGGACCGGCCGCCGGGCATCGAGTTCAAGTACGGCGATCTGGGCTACCTCGTGCTCGAGATGATCCTCGAGCTGATCCTGCGGCAGCCCGTGCGCTACGCGATCAAGCCGTTCCTGCGGAAGCTCGGGTTGCAGGGCTACACGTTCTACTCCGCGTCCAACGACCAGGTCGACGGCTACGCGGACGACGGCGGGCGCGTCGAGCCCCACGGGGGCCTGGTCTACCCGCCGCTCGCGACGGGCGGCCGCTGCCCGGCGCCCGTCTACGCGCACTTCCTCTGGCACCTCGCCCGGGCCTACGCCGTCGACGACGACGCGGCGCCCATCTCGCGGGCCACGGCGGCGCGCATGCTCGGCGAGAGCCACCTCGTCGACGGCGGCGCCGTCGACGACCTCGGCGCGCGCGCGGGGCTCGGCGTCTTCGTCCTCGACTGCGGGCCCAACAAGGTCATGGCGCACCAGGCGGCGACGGAGGGCTTCCGCGGCATCTACGTCGTCTGCTTCGACGGCCCCGCGGCGGCCAGCGGGCCGTCGGGCTTCGTCGTCCTCGCGAACGGCGACGAGCAGGCGTCCTTCCTCCTCGCCGACGTCTGCCAGTCCATGCTCCGCAAGCTCGACTGGGACGGCCTCGACCTCAGCAAACTGGAGAACCCGGCCTACGCGGCGGACATGATCAAGCACACGCCCAAGGAGCTCGTCGCCAACACGTCCTACAAGGAGCTCGTCTTCAAGGCCTTCGCCCCGGCCTCGGCGGCCTGAGGTGGAGGCGGCGCGGGAGACGCGTAAGCAGCTGCAGGCGGGTGCGTGCCCTGCACTTGCAGGCAAGTTGACCAAGACTTTGCATCGAGACCTTCGGCATGACGAGGACGCAGCTCGCACGGCCGTCATCGATGTCCGCCGTCGTCCGCCTCGTCACATCTCTCGCACGGCCGTCATCGATGTGCGCCATATTCCGCCTCGTCGCCGTCGCCGCCCTGACGGCGGCGCTCCAGCAGCCGCAGCCGTTCTGGCCGCCGGCGGCGACGCGGGACTGCGCGCGCTGCCGGCCCCTGGGCATGGGCGAGTTCGGCGGCGCCCCCGCGCTCTTCCTCGCGTACCGCGGCGGCGGCGACCGCGCGCTGGCCGTGGCCGTGGGCCGCGACGCGGCGCTCGCCATGGAGCGCGCCTGCCGCGGCGAGGCCGTGGGCAAGGTCGCCACGCTCAGCGTCGCGCAGGGCCTCGTGAACCGCGACGGCGGCGTCTTCGACAACCTCCCGTACGAGCTGGCGCCGACGGCCTTCGCGAAGAAGGATCTCTTCGACCGCGTCAAGGGCAAGGACTGGCCCGGCCGCTCCCTGACGCCGGGCAACGTCGTCGACGGGCTGCTCGAGCGCTGGGGCGCCGCGCCCCGCGACCGGGGCGACGACGGCGGCGGCGGCGATATCGCGCCGCCGTACCGCGGCGCCTACGGGTTCCGGCCCGCGGAGGAGTCTGAGGCGGACCGCGCCTTCGCGGGCTACGCGAGCCCCTACGCGCTCCTCCTCGAGGCCATCGGGGACATGCTGAACTGCGACGTCGCGGAGGTGCTCTTGGAAGACGCGTGCCCGCTCGACGACGTCTTCGAGCTCGCGGGCGCCGTCAAGCTCGTGGAGCGGGGCGGCGGCGGCGTTCACGTCGTCGACTGCTACGCCGACGAGGCGCTCGGCCTCGCCCTGGCCGCGCAGTGCGCCGTCCACGCGGGCCGCGACGTCGTCGACGCGTGCGGCGTCGCGCCGACTTTTGGCCTCGAGCGGCGCACGGCCGTCGCGCCGCTGAAGCTCCGGCTCCGCGCGGACGACGACCGGCCGCGCGCGTCGGCCTCGGACCGCGGCGGCGCCAAGCCCGAGGAGGTCCGGTCGGGCGCCGACTACGAGGCGCTGTCCGTCGACGACAAACTCCGGTGCCTCCTGGCGTCCGACGAGTTCGAGCGGCGGCGGGAAACGCTGCCGCGGCCGCGGGCCCTCGCGGACGACGCCGACGGCCCCGTGGACGCGCTGCTGCTGCCGCTCGTCGACGAGATCGTACGGCGCGAGGTCCGCATCGAAGCGGCGCTCCGCGACGGCGACGTCGGCGGCGCCGCGCGGTTGATCGCGGGCAAGTCGGACCGCCACAAGGCCCGCGACCGCGCCCGGGCCGCGTCGGCCGGCGGCGACCTGGCCGCGGAGGCGTCCGCGCGCACCGAGGACGCCATCCTCACGGCGATCCGCGCGGACGTCACGCAGGAGCCCGGGAGCTACGACCCCTACCTGGACCAGGACCGCTGGTACGAGGAGCAGCGGCGCCGGCTCTCCTAAGGCTCGTTATCGCGGTGGTGGCGCGCGGCGAGCGCAGGCGCGCAGCCCGGCCCGCCGGCGATCTCCAGGCAGCTCGTCCGCGGGAGGATCGCCAGCACGTTGAGCGCGCACGAGTAGACGATGCCCACGGCCACGAGGATGACGGAGAACCAGGCGTAGCGGTCCCGCCGCTCCCAGGTCGCCTTGCGCTCCTGCGCCTCGGCCTTCTGGTCCGGCAGCAGCGGCAGCGTGAGGCACGAGAGGAACGTGAACCCGTAGCTCACGACGAACGACAGCGCGACGACGTCGCGGAAGCGGGCCGAGTCCTCGACGTAGTTGTCCCGGAGCGACAGCGACGGCGTGAAGAGGCCGAAGAGCTGGTTCGAGATGGCCTGCGCGAAGGGCGTGCCGATGTTGTACGTCGTCGTCAGGAGCCCGTAGACGATGCCCTCGTCGCCGCCGTCGGCCATCTCGACGATGACGAACGTGGACACGACGAAGTTGATTGCCGCGGGGATCTCCGTGAGCACGGCCTCGCCGAGGTAGAAGTACTGGTTCCGCACGACGCCGTAGATCGTGCAGAAGGAGAACGGCATGTCGACGACGTTCAGGAACACGGACGTCACGAGCACCATGCACCGCCAGCTCTTGTGCAGCAGGCGCCGCTTCACGAGCAGGAGGCCGAACGTGAACAGCACGAGCCCCACGAGCGAGAACGTCGCGTTCTGGAGCGCCTTGACGCCCGCCCACTCCTGCTTGACCTCGGGCCCCGCCGTCGTGAAGATGGACCCGACGAGCGGCGTCAGGAACTGGTAGAGCACGCAGTAGAACATGGCCTTGGACCGCAGCAGGCTCCAGACGGACCGGCGGTACTGCGAAAAGGTCACCGTCGCCTTGACGCGCGCCGTCAGGTTCGGCGTCGCCTCCACGGGCAGCGCGCGCGGCTCCGCCCGCGGCTCGCGGACGTAGCAAAAGGACACGGGCACCATCGCCGTCGCGACGGCCGCGAACGCCGCGGCGACGCCGTTGAGCGACAGCCCCCGGTCGAAGGACCCGTTGTACATCCAGCCGTTCATCGCCAGGCCGACGAAGGCGACGGCCGCGATGTTGCCCACGCTCCGCACGAGGTACACCGACGTCTGCGTGTGGCCCCGGCGCTCCGGGGACTCGCGCCGCGCGAGCGTCACCGTGAGGCCGTCCGCGGCGACGTCGGAGACGCAGTAGCCGAAGCTCGCGACCATCATCCAGAACGCGAAGGGCGCGCCCGCGACCGCCGCCGCCGGGTTGCAGGGCTCGGCGGCCTTGACGCCCCGCGCCGTCGCGATTTCCGTGACGTAGGCGCCGTCGCCGACGCACCAGTAGGGCTCGGGCAGCGGCGTCGCGGCCAGCGCCCAGAGGCTCAGCGCGCAGACGACCCAGCCTAAGACGATGTAGGGCCGCCGCCGCTCGCCGCCGATGGGCACGCAGTCGTTGACGGCGCCGAACAGAAACTTGAAGGACCAGGGCAGCGCGACGATCGTCGACGCCGTCGCGTAGACGTAGGCCTCGACGTTGAGGTAGCCGAGGAAGAAGCCGTACATCGTCGACGGCAGGCCGCCGTAGACGACGCCCACGGCGAAGTACTGCGCGTAGAGGCCGAAGCGCAGGCGCCCCTCGCGCGCGGCGCGCGCGCCGTCGCGCGCCGCGGCGCCCGCGCCGGGCTTTGCGGCCGCGACGAGTTTTCGCAGCGACGCGGGCGACGCGCGCGCGTCCGGCGACGCGACGGCGTCGAAGGACCGCGCGCGGGACCGCGGCGACTGGAGCAGCGGGCTCGCCTCGCCGTCGCGCGACCGCCAGCGCTGCAGCACGGACGCGAGGCGCGCCGGCGACCAGGTCGGCGCCGCGGGCTGCTGCCGCCGCAGCGCGCCGGACAGGCTCGCCGGCGACTTGCCGCCGATGCGGCTCATCGCTGCGGCGGCCGGCGCTGGACCGGATCCACGTGCGGCCGCGGGCGCTGGGCCGGATCCAACTGCTGCGGCCGCGGGCGCTGGGCCGGATCCAGCTCCAGACCACTGTCCAGACCGCGATTTACGAGCCCTCGCCTCCTGGTAGTTGATGTCAACGTGCCCTCAAGACGCTTAGACACACTCATCAGATCTCATCATCGCCGGAGCTTGGGCTTGGGCTTCTGGATCTGGCTGTCGTCGAGGCCCGCGTCGCGGAGCGCGCGGCGCTCCGAGGGCCGCAGGCCCCGGCGCTTCTTCTCGTTCGGGTCGACGACCGCGACGGGCACGAGGGACGCGTTGTCGTCGACGAGCGGGTTCACGATGACGGGCTTGAGGTGCGCCGCGGGCATCCAGCACTCGACGAACTCCTCGCCGCCGCGCGCCTCGGCGATGGCCTCGTACGTGTGCGTGCCCTTGTAGCTCAGCACCTCGTTCCGACTCAGCTTCAGCCACCTGTCCTTGACGACCTCGACCTCGACGCAGCACCACTTGCCCTTGACGCCGAAGGTGAAGGGCTTGGAGCCGTCGCGGTTCGCCGCGAGGGGGCTCGACTTGACGACGACGCCGGACCTGCGCGCGCGGCCTCGCGAGGACGGTCCTCGGGGGGGGAAACAAAGGACGCCGCGGCCGCGCTCGATCTCGACCTTGTAGTGCAGGCTCACGGCCTTGATCGTCGACCGCGAGTCGAGCTTCGTCGGGTCGACGACGAAGAGCGTCTCCATGTCGACGCCGACGACGTCCCGGATCAGCTCCCGCGGCGCGAAGAGGACGCCGTCGGCGCCTGCGCGAGAAAAGAGAGATTCGACGTCGCTTCAACGTGAGCGTTCCGCGCGCGCGCGCGTTCCGGGAAAAGCATCCACGCTTCGAGGCCGTTCCAAGAGATGGTCGCTCGTCCCAAAATCAGCCGAAACGAGTGGGAAACGGCCGAGAGAGAAGTTGGGCACGTCGCGCTCGTTTCCCGCGCCGGCCGGCGCCCGCGAGGTGCGCGGCCATGGGGTCGATGGCGTCGCGCTTCGGGTTCGCGTTGTAGCTCTTCGCGAAGGCCTTGACCTGCGACGACGGCGTCGCGCGGGTGCGCGGGGGCCCTCGCGGCGCCGGACGCGCGCGAGCTTGGCGCAGGGCTTGTCGAGCCACGCCGGCGGGATCGTGAGCTTGATCGTGAGCCGGCTGCCGTCGTCGGCGTCGCCGCCGTTCTGCTTGTAGGCGAGGTAGACCTGCTTCGGCCGCTCCGCCGGCGCCTCCTCGACGGGCGTCGGGTTCGCGCGCTCCTCGCGGAGCCGCTCGAGCAGCGCGTCGCGCTCGCGCTCCTTCCGCTCCTGCAGCTCCTTCTTCCGCAGGTCGTCGGCGCCGATGGCGTTGACGATCTTGTAGCGGTCCGCCGCCGACGGGAACTTGCCCTTCTCCGGCGCCATGGCGCGGGCGGAACGGCGGAAGACGACACGGAGAGGCGGCGGGGCTGCTGGGTGTCGAGCTTCAACAAAACTTTGGCGGCCAAGTTGAATCGGCGCCCAAAAATTTCTCTGTGCGCAGGTGGTCGAAACTCGCCACGCCGACCGCCCCTCGCGCCGTCGACACGCCCCCGGGGGTCCGGGGTCCGTCCCACGCGTTCGGCCGAGCGGCACAGGAGTCACAGACGAACCCCCCCGACTTTAGAGAGCGTAACGAAGCGTCGAAGCGAGGAACGGCGAAAAGATGCGCCGCGCCCTGTTCGCCCTCGTGCTCCCCCTCGCCGCGGCCCTCGCCGCCGGGGCCCCGTGTAAGGCCGCCACGCGCAAGTTCTGCAAGGGCGTCAAACCTGGAAAAGTCGGCGATGCCAAGGCCGCGCGGCGCTGCGAGCGGGCCGAGTACGCCGAAGCGTGCGCCGCGTGCGGCCGGTGTAAAAAAACCACCACCCCGACGGACCGGGCGGTCTGCAAGGAGGCGCGCGGCAAGAAGAGTTGCAAAAAGGTCAAGCGCGGGGAGACGGACAAGAAGTGCGAGAAGTCAAAGTACAGGGACCGGTGCCCGGCGTGCGGCGTCTGCGGCTATTGCGGCGACTCGAAGGCGTGGCGCTACCGCGAGACCTCCGAGTTCGACGTCGGCAAGAAGAAGTGCCGGCACCTCGCGAAGAAGGCCAACAAGATGGTCGCGAAGGGCAAGAAGTACGACAAGGCGCTCAAGAAGGCGTGCAAGGTCGTCGGGCTCGACGGGACGCGCGGCCGCGACGCGTGCCCCGACACCTGCGGCACGCCCCTCGACGCCGCGACCTGCGCCGACCACATGCCGACGCCGCGGCCGACGCCGCGGCCGACGCCGCGGCCCACAGGCCCCTCGAAGACGTGCTTCGACGCGGACGGCGACGGCTGGCCTGGCGCCGGCTGCGACCAGGGCAGGACAAGAGAGCGAAATTCCCAACTTCAAAGGCTCCTATCTCGGCCGTTTTCCACTCGTTTCGGCTGATTTTTGGACGAGCGATCATCTCTCGGAACGGTCTCGAAGCGTGGATGCTTTTTCCGGAACGCGCGCGCGCGGAACACTCACGTTGAAGCGACGTTGAATCACCCTTTTGCTGCCCAGGCTGCGACTGCCACGCGGACTGCGCGACGTGCCGGGGCGGCGCCGTCGAGGACGACGACCCGCCGGTGGCCGTCTACCAGTGCGCCACGTGCCGCCACGGCGACCTCCACGCCGTCATGACCGATCCTGGGACCGGCGCGAACTACTCGACGTGCGGCCGGACGTCCTTCTACCGGCCGGGCAAGCCGAACGCCGGCGGCGCCTGCCACCACACCTGCGAGACCTGCGGCTTCAGCTTCAACCCGCTGGGCCCCGACGAGTGCGTCACGTGCCCGCGGGGCCGCGCGTTCGCGGAGACCGCCGCCGCCGACCCCGACCGCGGGACGCCGGCGACGGGCTCGTGCGTCCCGGCGCCGACGCCGAAGCCGACGCCGGCGCCGACGCCGGCGCCGACGCCGGCGCCGACGGGCCTCTCGGCGTCCTGCTACATCACGCCGGACACCTTCGCGTTCAACGACACGTGCGCGTGTCACGAGACCTGCGCGACGTGCGGCTTCTACGCGCCCGCCGGCGCCGGCGCGCCCGCCGCGGCGGCGTTCGACGCGTGCCTCTCCTGCCACGCCGACGTCGAGCTCCTGCCCTGGCGCGAGACGGGCTTCGACGACACGGGCTTCGCCGCCACGGGCACCTGCGGCTACACGGCGTTCGCGGCGCCGGCCGTCCCCGCGGCCGGCGCGTGCCACGAGTCGTGCTACTCGTGCCTCGGGTCGACGGCGACCTACGACGAGCCGGACCGCTGCCTCGCCTGCCCCGGCGGCGGGGCCCTGGCCGTCGTCCGCAACGACACGGCGTTCCCGACGGGCACGTGCGGCGGCGTCAAAACCGCGACCGTCTTCGTGCTCGTCCAGTTCTCGTTCGTCTTCGAGGCGCTGGACGCGGCGGCGTTCAACGGCGACGCGGACGCGGTCGCGGCCTTCACGGACGCGCTCGTGGACCAGCTCGACAGCGTCGTCAACGCCACGCAGGTCGCGGACGTCGTCGCCGTCGACGTCGTCCGCGACGACGCGCCCGCCGTCGCCGTCGCCTTCGACGTCGCCGTCGACGCGGTCGTCGCCGCGGGCGCGAGCTTCAACGTCACGGCCGCCGCGGCCGCCGTCGCGGCGGGCGTCAAGGCGGAGCTCTTCGGCGCGCTCGACGACGCCGCGTTCGCGGCCGCCATCGAGGAGGCCGTCGACCAGACCGGCGCGTCGCTCGACGTCACCGCGTCCAAGGACGAGCCGTTCCTCGCCCACGACTACTCCCCCACGCGCTCCCCGACGCTGACGCCGACGTCCGAGCCGACGGGCCCCTCCGCGGCCTGCTTCGCGCGCCTCCCCGGCGGCGACGTCGCCGCGAACGTCACCGCCGACGAGGGCGGCTGCGCGTGCCACGCGACCTGCGAGACGTGCGGCGTCTACGGCGCCGACTTCGCCGCCGCGTGGCCCGGCGTCGCGGCGCCGGCCGCGGGCGCGGCCGACGCGTGCCTCAGCTGCGCCGACGACGACGCGCCCTTCGTGGCCTGGCACGCCAACGGGACCGCGGCGCTCGGCGGCACGTGCGGCGCGGTCGCCTTCGCCGCGCCGGCGGCGCCCATCGCCAACGGCACGTGCCACGCGACCTGCGCGGCCTGCCTCGGCGACGCCGGCGCGGAGACCGGCGCGCACGACGCGCCGGACCGCTGCGTCGCGTGCGCCGGCGGCGCCGCGCTCGCCGTCGTCTACCCCGCCGACGAGCTCGCCGCCGCCTACAACGCGAGCGTCGGCCTCTTCGCCGGCGCGGGCACCTGCAACGGCACCGTCGTCGACGACGTCCGCGTCCGTTTGGAGGCGTGGATCTCCTTCCTCGGGCTCGACGCGGCCGCGTTCAACGCCGACTCGGCGAGGGTCGCGGCCTTCAAGGCCGCGGTCGCCGTCGCCGTCGCCGTCGTCTTCAACGCCACGGCCGTCACCGACGTCGTCGCGACGACGACGGTCGACAACCACCGGCTCCAAGTCGACGACTCGGCCGTCGCCTTTGCCGCGACGGTCCACACGGTCGTCGTCGCCGACGACGTCGCCGCCGAGGCGGACGCCATCGCGGCCGCCTTCCGGGCCCAGCTCACGGCGGCCATCAACGACACCCGCGTCGCCGAAGACCTCGCCGAAGCCGTCGGCGCGGAGTCCCTGAACGTCACCGCGTCGCTCGCGGCCGCCGCGGCCGCGACCGCCACCGACGCGTCGCCGACGCCCGCGCCGACGGCCGCCCCGACGTCCGCGCCCACGGCCGCGCCCACGGCCGCTCCCTCGGCCGCTCCCTCGGCCGCCCCGACGGCCGCGCCGACGGCCGCCCCCACGGCCGCGCCCACGGCCGCTCCCTCGGCCGCTCCCTCGGCCGCCCCGACGGCCGCGCCGACGGCCGCCCCCACGGCGGCGCCCACGGCGGCTCCCTCGGCCGCTCCCTCGGCCGCGCCGACGGCCGCGCCGACGGCCGCGCCCACGGCCGCGCCGACGGCCGGGTGATGATGGGGTCGACGACGGCGCCGACGGCCAAGCCGACGGCCGCGCCGACGGCCGCGCCGACGGCCGCGCCGACGGGGCCGTCGGCCAAGCCGACGGTCTGAGCCCACGCCCGCCCCAATTGCGTGATGCGATCCCCCCCCCCCCCGCTCGGGCAAGCACAAGGCTTGCATCGAACCGAGACGTAAGACGTATAGATCGACCCCGGCGGGCCGCGATGCACCGCGCGCGCGGGCGGCGCCCCGCGCGACGCGCTGGACGCGCGCGCGGCTCTTGGGAGTGGCGCGCCGATGGCGCCGCTCCGCCGCGGAGCTTGTCTCCGGGACGGCGGCGGGGGCCTAGTCGCGCTTCTGCTTGGCGGCCTTGTTGACGAACTCGCGGCCGACGAACTTGAGGACCTCGTCGATGGCGACGACGGCGACGGAGAAGGCGAGGACGAGGAGCCACTCGCGGCCGTCGAGGGGCACGACGTGGAAGACGGCCGCGAGGGCCGGCACGTACATGACGAGGAAGTGGAGGCCGAAGCTGAGGGCCATGGCCGCGAGGAGGTAGGGGTTCACCCAGGGCGGCTGCGACACGAGCGAGCAGTCCTCGCTGAGCGCGTTGAGCGCGTTGAACATCTCGATGGACACGAGCACGCTCAGCGACAGCGTCGACGCCTTGACCTTGCCGGCGCGGAAGTAGTCGCAGGGCGTGTCGAAGGAGACCTCGCCCGTGAGCGTCGCGTAGGACGTGGCCACGTCGAAGCCGTCCCAGGCCTCGCAGTCGCCCCAGGTCGCGAGCTGGCCGAGCGTCACCGTCGAGTGGCCGTCGCGGCTTAGGTCGATGCCGAGGAACGACGTCCGCGTGAACCAGACCGCGAAGACGCCGACGGTGGCCACACCGACGTAGGCGCCGACGACGAAGTAGCGCACGAGGATCCAGGGCGTGAGGAGCGCGTCGTCGGCCCGCCGCGGCGGCAGGACCATGTTGTCCGCGTCCGGCGGGTTGAAGCCGAGCGCCGTCGCGGGCGGGCCGTCGGTGACGAGGTTCACCCAGAGGAGCTGCACGGGGATGAGGCCCTCGGGGAAGCCCAGGGCCGCCGTGAGGAAGATGGACGCGACCTCGCCGACGTTCGAGCTGATCATGTAGCGGATGAACGCCTTCATGTTCGTGTAGATCGCGCGGCCCTCCGCGATGGCCGCGACGATGGACGAGAAGTTGTCGTCGGCGAGGACCATGTCGCTCGCCTCCTTGGCGACCTCCGTGCCCGTGATGCCCATGGCGATGCCGATGTCCGCGAGCTTGAGCGCGGGCGCGTCGTTGACGCCGTCGCCCGTCATGGCGACGACGTCGCCCCGCTCCTTGAGGAGGCGCACGATGTCCTGCTTGTGCGTGGGCTCCGCGCGCGAGAAGACGCGGCCGCCGGAGCCGCCGAGGAACGCCTTCTGGTCCGCCCTGGCCAGCCTCGCGAAGGCCGCGCCCGTGATCGACGACGCGTCGTCGGGGGGGCCGTCGAGGACGCCGATGGACGCGCAGACGGCCTCGGCCGTGAGCTTGTTGTCGCCCGTGATGACGATGACGCGGACGCCGGCGCGGCCGCAGGCCTCGATGGCGCCGGGCACCTCGGGCCGCGGCGGGTCCCGGAGGCCCACGAGCCCGACGAACGTGAGGCCCGACTCGACGGCCGCGTAGCCTTCGACGTCCTCGAGGAGTTTCGCGGCCGCGGCGGCGTCCTTCTTCGTCGCCTTCTTCGTGCCGTAGGTCGCGAGGGCGCCGAGGCCCGACCGCTTCTCCGCGAGCGCGAGCACGCGGAGCGCGCCGCCCGAGAGCCGCGCGGCCTCGGCGTCGAGCTGCTTCCGCCGCGCGGCCGTCAGCGGCGGCGTCGACCCGTCGCCGAGGCGCAGGAACGCGCAGCGGTCGAGGACCGACTCCGTCGCGCCCTTGACGTAGAGCGCGTTCGCGCCGCCGGCGTCCACGAGCACGGACATGGACTTGCGGTCGCGGTCGAAGTCGAGGAGCGCGGATCGCGGCTTCGCCGCGCGCCGCGCGTCGACGGCCGTCGACGGGCCGAAGGGCCCCGGGGGGCCGTCGGCCTTCTCCACGAGGGGCAGCAGCGCGGCCTCCGTCGGCGCGCCGACGGCCTCGACGCGGCCGTCGCCGCCGACGCGGAGCGACGCCGCGTTGCAGAGGGCCGCGACGTCGCAGAGCGCGTCGAGGGAGCCGTCGGCGCTCGAGAGCGCCAACCCGCCGTCGCGCGGGTCGTAGGACGTGCCGGCGACGTCGAGGGCGCGGGGCTTGGCCCGCGCGGACGCGCCGGGCAGCACGACGGCGACGCACGACATCTGGTTCGTCGTGAGCGTGCCTGTGTCGAAATCAAATCTTCAACCCGACTTCAATGTGCGCGTAATTGAACGGATTGCGCCGAACTCTTTCGCTGTGCTTCGAGAACTCGATGAGAGCGATCGATTCGTCCAAAAATCAGCCGAATCGACTTGGAATTGGCCGAGCTAGAGAATTCTGAAGTTTGGTCAGGACCCCCCAAACCAGTGGTTGATTTCCACACAGGAGCGTGCCCGTCTTGTCGGAGCAGATGACCGTCGTGCAGCCGAGCGTCTCCACGGAGGGCAGCTTGCGGACGATGGCGTTCTTCTTGACCATCTTGCGCGTGCCCAGGGCGAGGCACGTCGTGATGACCGTCGGCAGGCCCTCGGGGATCGCGGCGACGGCGAGCGCGACGGCGATCTTGAAGTAGTACGTGCACTTGGAGAAGGAGAAGTGGACGCCGTCGTCGTCGAAGGACACGAAGTGGGCGTAGTTGATGAGCCAGACGAGGAGGCAGACGACGCCGATGACCTGGGTCAGCGTGACGCCGAAGGCGTCGAGCTTCTTCTTGAGGGGCGTGTCGTCCTGCTCCTCGGCCGCGTCCGCGATCGCGCCGTGGATCCGCCCGATCTCCGTCGACGCGCCCGTCGCCGTGACGATGCCGACGCAGGACCCGGCGGCGACGGCCGTGCCGGAGAAGAGCATGCACTCCTTGGCCTGGATCTCGTCGCCGGCGCCGCAGAGCGCGTCCGCGTGCTTCGCCACGGCGTCGGACTCGCCCGTGAGGGACGCCTGGTCGAGGCGGACCGTCGCGCTGTGGCAGGCGACGAGCCGCAGGTCCGCGGGCACGCGGTCGCCGGTGACGAGCTCGACGACGTCGCCGGGCACGAGGTCCGCGGCTGGGAGGTCCGGGACGAGCGCGCCGTCGCGGTACGTCTTCGCGTGCTCGCTCTGGAGCTCCTTGAGCGCCTCGAGCGCGCGCTCCGCGTTCGACTCCTGCCAGACGCCGACGACGGCGTTGAGCACGAGGATGAGCACGATGACCGCGGGCTCGACGAACGCCGCGAACCCCTCGTCGCCGTCGCCGCCGAAGTACGCGAGGCCGAAGGACACGGCCGCCGCCGCGAGGAGCACCTTGACGAGGACGTCGTCGAACTGCTCGAGGACGAGCCGCCAGAGGGGCGTCGGGTCCTCCTTGGCGAGCTCGTTGGGGCCGTGGACGGCGCGGGCCTTGGACGCCGCGGCGGTCGTCAGGCCCTTCGCGACGGACGTCTTGAGGTGCTTGGCCGTCGCCGCGACGGTCGACGCCCAGGGGGCGAATTGCGCGGGGGGCATGGCGTCCGAGTGAGCGGGCGAGCGGGTCCACGCGACAACAGCTCAAGATCTCAGCGATTTCCACGGGGATGCGATGTGTTGCGCCCGCGTCGACCGCACTCGGCAGCTCTGAGGCCTCCTCCCCCCGCCGCGCGTACGAGTCCTCATGGTGAAGGTCCACTCGGGTGGATTAGCAGCACTCAGATGTGGCCAACGGGCAGGCGCTCGCCAGGGGCCAAGGGCGCGCGCGGGGCCCTGAGGCCGGCTTGCTCCTCGTCCATGCGCTTGAGGTCGCGCGCGGCTGAGGCGGCGGACTCGGGACATTCGAGGCCGCGGGCCGCTGCGCGTGCGTACCAGCGTCTGGCTTCTTCCTTATTTTGGGAAACACCCGCAACACCTCGTTCATAACACCTGCCGATGTTGAGTTCGGAGGCGACGTCACCTTGCTCGGCGCAAAGTTGCCAGAGCCGAAAAGCTGTCGCCGTGTCACCTTCCTGCGCTAACAGACCCGCGAGGTTGGCCCGCGAGCGTACGTGGCCGCCGTCTGCAGCCATCTGATACAAGCGCTTGGCTTCGGCGAAACTGGCCCCCAGGCCGCCGTAGCCGCGTTCGAAGCAGACGCCGAGGTTGTATAGCTTGCCATGGAGGTTGGGGGGGTGCCAGCTTGTAGTAACGGACAGCATCCTCCATGTCCCCGGAGTGGTGATCAAGCATAATTCCCAGAGAGCTCTGCGCATCCGCGTCGCCCCGATCCGCAGCCATGCGATAGAGCTGCATCGCCTTTTCCTTGTCCAGCTTGACGCCGTCTCCGCGCTCGTACAAGTTCCCGAGATGCGTCATCGCGTCCACGTTTCCGAGCGCCATACCGCGCTTGAAAATTTTCGCGGCCTTCTTCGTGGATTTTACTACCAGACGTCCCTCCGTGTAAATCTCGCCCAGCGCGTTGATCGCTTCCGGAACCTCGCGCTCCACGTGGCGGCGGAGCTCAGCCAGATACCCCGCTTCGCTCGTCGGCGGTTGTGCTCCACAGATGGGACATGACGCATCGTGAGTCTTCCTGGAGCACGACATGCAGATCGTACGGCAGCAGCACGATTGAAGTCGAGTCTGTTGATTTACGTCCCAGGCCTCGAGACAAATCGGGCATCGCCCCCCGAACCGCGCCGACGTCGGCTCCGGCTCCGGGTTCGCCTCGCGCCGCGCCCGGGCGGCCTCGTGCTCCGCCGCGATGCGCGCGCGGATCTCGTCGGCGTGAGACCGCGGCGCGGGGCCGTAGAAGATCTCCTTCGGTGGCGACGGCGGGAGCGTCGGCGCTTCCGCCCGCGCCGCTTCCGCCGCGCGCTCGTTCCGGATGGTCTTGCACGCCTTTCTGTGGCCTCGATCGCGCCAGTCGATGCGTTGGCACTCGGTCGTACAGTACCTATGGTCGCGCGTCACGGCCGCGCGCCGCCCCCGATCCGCGCGCCGGCGCGCACTGTGTCGTCCCGCAGGGACAATTGAGCTTGGCCTTCTCCCCGCAGATGGTGCAGGTCAAGCGGAGCCGCAATTCTTTGGCCCGGGCCTTCCTCGCTTCGTATTCTTTTACTTTCTCGACGTACTCTTGCTTCATACCGTGTCGGGGGGTAAGGCGTCCGGGTAATGAGGCGCGCGGGGTCGGCAGGCGGTCGGATTCGCCACTACTCGCCGATTCGACCCGAAGCATCTCACCAATGGCATTGTGTACAAAAGAAACCGGCAATCTAGAGGAGCTGGGGCGCGGGCTCGGGGTCCTCGATAGCCTGGGCGATGAGGGCGAATTGGGGCTCGTCCTTGCGCTTGGCGTGCTCCGTGGCGAGGACGGACGGGATCTCGAGGACCTCGGCCGGGGGCTTCGCGGACGGGACGACGCACGCGGCGAACTTGCGGCGCTGCGCGAGGATGCGCTTGAAGTAGAGGCCCAGGGCGAAGAAGACGAGGGCGCAGACCACGAGGAGGACGGCGACGGCGACCATGGCCTTGCGCGACAGGCCGTCGTCGTCGTCGTCGTCGCCGCCGCCCGGCCGCGGCTTCCCCTCGCCGCCGCCGCGCTTCATGCCCGTGTCCTTCTTCCCGTCGTCGTCCTTGCCCTGCCACTGGTCCTTGGCGGCCTGGGCGAAGTCCGACACGGGCGCGTCGCCGACGAAGAGCCCGCCGAGGTCCTCCTCGGCGATGGCGAACGCGTCGGGCAGGCCCGTCGAGCACTCGCCGAGATTCGACGCGCCGGACGAGCCCGGCTCGGAGCAGACCTCGTAGATCCAGCCCCGGTCCTTTGCCGCGGCCCGGGCGTCGACGAGGTACTCGTCCTCCACGTAGCGGCCCGTGACCGTGTTCTTGTGGAACTGGTGGTACTGTTCGCCGACGAAGAACGGGTAGAGGTCCGCGTCGTAGACGTAGACGGGCCCCTGGTCGAGGTACGTGGCGATGCCGCCGTTGTCCTCGACGAGCTCCATGCCGTTGACGTTCGCCGCCCGGAGCGCGGCGCCGTAGGGCCCCCGGAGGCCGCCGGGAATGCCCACCGCGTTCCGGTACTCCAAGCCTCGGTCCTGCGGGTCCTTGCGCGTCCACTGGCCGTTGTACCACATGAAGCCCTCGACGAAGTAGGACTCGGCGATGGCCGCGAACTGGTCCAGGGCGTCGGCCTCGTCGAGCAGCACCTCGACGACCTCCGCGTAGTCGTAGTCGCCGTAGTAGCTCTTGGGAGGGCCGCGGTAGTAGCAGACGAGGTTGTCCGGCGACCCGCCGACGCCGCCGGCGTAGCCGACGCGGGCCGTGACCTCGTCGAGCGCGCGCCCGAGCGCGCGCTCGACGACGTAGAAGTCGTACTGCGTGTGCCAGAAGCAGCCGTTGCCCAGGTACACGGCGACCTGGCCGCCGCAGCCCCCGGCGGCCACGGAGCCCGCGAACATGGTCGACGGCAGCTCGCCGGCGAGGGGCCGGCCGGCGACGGACACGAGGTCGACGCAGTAGCGGTTCCGGTCGTCGGGGATGTTGTGGCCGAGGTGCGTGCCGTCGACGGACACGAGCTCGCCGCGGTGGTCGCCGCCCTCGACGACGCGCACGTTCTCGACGATCGTCTCCTCGTCGCGGAACGACGGCCAGCCGTGGTGCAGCGACTCGTCGAGGAACTCGGCCATGGTGCGCCCGCGCGGCGCGACGAAGAGCAATTTTCCGGTCACGGAGTCGAAGAACTCGAGCTCCTCGGCCTCCGCGGCCTCCGCGAGGAAGGTCAGGTCGTCGCCGCGCCAGTAGCCCGCGCGCTCCGCGTAGCGCCGGTTGTGGCACGCGATGCGCTCCGCGAGGTCCTGGTCCACGTTCCAGCGCAGCTGCTCCTGCACGGGGCCGACGCAGTAGGTGCCGCTCGAGTCGTCCATGATCGAGTCCGGGGCGCCGGGCGCGGCGCCGAAGATCTTCGACGCGCCGGCGGCCGCCGCGAGGGCGACGAGGCGCGCCAGCATCGCGGTCGGGGCGGCGCGAACGGGGAGGCTGCCCTCTCTGCGCATAGCTCCCGTGTTCTTCGGTCGGGGCGGCGCGAACGGGGAGGAAGCTGCCCTCTCTGCACCGCGCTCCCGTGTTCTTCGGTCGGGGCGACGCGAACAGGGGGGGTGCTGCCCTCTGCGGTGGTGGAAACCACAGGGGAACGTGCCGTCAATGTTGATGTGCATCGGCGAAGCGAGCTCTCGGAGCATGCTCATGCTAAAGCCATGACCGCCATCACCGCAATGCCATGACAGCACCCATGGCACAACCGCCCCGCAAGATCCTCCTCGTCGGCGAGGGCGACTTCACCTTCGCGCTGGCGCTGAAGCTCGCGCTGCCGGAGATCGACCTCACGGCGACGGGCTTCGACGCGCTCGACGACGTGCGGCGCACGTACCAGGACGCGCCGTTTACGCTCGCGAAGCTCGAGAAGGCCGGCGCCGCGATCCTCCACGGCGTCGACGCGACGCGCCTCGAATCCTTTTGCGGCTTCGACGAGGTCGTCTTCTCGCACCCGCACCTCGGCGTCGAGGACGGCCCCGCGCACCACCGGCTCCTCGCGCACTACTTCGCCGCGGCCCGGGCCGTCGCGCCCGTCGTCCGCGTCACGCTCGCGGCGTCCCAGGCGTCGCTCTGGCGCTGCGACGCCGCGGCGGCGCGCTGCGGCCTGCGGCTCGCCCGGCGGGACCCGTTCCTCGACGACCGCGTCCCGGGCTACACGCGGCGCCGGAGCCTCCGCGGCGCGACGTTCCGCCACCGCACGCCGCGCGCGTCGGCGACGCGGGCCTACGCGTCGCCGGGCGTCGTTGTTTTGCCCGTGGCCTGGGCGGGCCTGCCGCGCGCGGCGGCGGACGCGCGCTGCCCCCGGTGCGGCCGGAGGTGCAGAGACGCGCGCGCGTACGCGACGCACTGGAAGGACGCCCACGGCGGCCCCCCGGAGGAGGCCTGTGTGCTTGTTGATGACGACGAGGAGGAGGAAGAAGACGACGTCGGCGACGAGGCGCCCGTCGAGGACGACCCGCCGGGTCCCGGCGGGTCGTGCGCCGTCTGCGGGATCGCGTTCGCGAGCGCCGAGGCCGCGGCGGCCCACGCGCGGAGCCTCGCGCCGGCGCGGCCCGCGGGCGTGGCCTGCGCCTGCGGCCGCGCCTTCGGCGGCGCGCGGGCCCTCGCGCAGCACGCGGCGAGCGGGACGTGCGCCGCGGCGCGGCGCCGCGTGCGCGTGCTCTACTGCCACGGCCTCGAGGCGGGCCCGGGCGGCTACAAGGCGCGCAAGTGCGGAGAGTGGGCCGACGTGCTCGCGCCGGACATGGCCGTGAGCCTGTGGCACCCGCTGCGCGAGAACTCCTTCCTCCTTCGCTTCCTCGCGGCGGTCTGGAACCGCGACGCGGCGCCGCGGCGCCGCGCGGCGGCCGACGCGCTCGGCGGCTGCGCGCGCGCCGTCGCGGCGGCCGCCGCGGCGGCACCGGCCTGCGACGCGCTGCTGGCGTCGAGCTGGGGCGCCGTCGTCGCGTTGCGGCTCCTCGCGGACGGCGCGTGGGCGGGGCCGGCCGTGCTGCTCTGCCCGGCGGTCTACGTGCTCCTCCACGCGGACGACGCGGACGCGCTCGTCGCGCGCGTCGCGGCGCTGCCGGCGCACCGCCGGCGCCAGCTGACCCTCATGCACGGCGACGCCGACGCGACGGTCCCCCTCGCGGACTCGCGGCGCGTCGCGGCGGCGACGGGCATCGCGCTCGTCGAGCTCCCGGGCGGCACCCACGGCCTCGGGCGCCACGCGACGGACGGCACGATCTTCGCCGCGCTCCTCGCGAACCTGCGCGCCGCGCGGGCCGCGCGGCCGGGCGCGAAGCGCGACGGCCGGCCCCTCGCGGACGCGTTCCTCCTCGACGGCCTGCCGCCGGGGGTAAGTTGCTGACGGCCACCCGACTGGCGCCTCATACTAGTACTCATACTAGTGCCTCAACCGGACATACTAGTACTCGCAAGGGGTTCAAGAATCGAACTTGAAGATCGCCGTGATTTCGTTTGACCTTTCCCAACTTTCGCGCATTTTTGGGCAATTTGGGCAGCTTCTCGCGGCTCAGCTCGCGGCGGCACCCGTTCGGAGCGCCCCCCCATAAATTCGAGGGCGCCCCCCCACACACACGGCGGCGATGGGGAGCGAGGTGGCGCCGGGCGACGTGGCCCTCGCGGAGAAGAAGATCCGCTTCGACCTCATCGCCGAGGACGACGCGGCGAGCTCGCCCGGGGGCAGCACGATGGCGTCGGAGAAGCACCACACCTACGACCAGCTCGTGAGCCTGAGCTCGGCGGACTCGACGCGGGGCGACCCCGGCGAGAACAAGGCCACAGTCGTGAGCGCCAAGTACGCGAACGAGTTCGACGCGAAGACGCAGCGCCGCTGCCTGGCGTTCTACCGGCGCCTCGACCGCGGCCTGGGCCTCGTGCTCCACTACGTCAAGGGCGCCACGTCCAAGCACCTCACGAACCTCGGCGTGTCCTACGGGTCGAGGCTCGAGGTCATCCTCTACGCGCAGCGGCACGAGGTCTGCTGGGCGAGCCACGAGCTAGGCGCGAAGCGCCGCTTCGACATGCGCAAGATCCCGAAGAAGTTCCCCCTCGACGAGCTCCTCCTCACGGACGCGCTCGCCGACGACCCGACGAAGACGCGGTTCCGCGTGACGCTCGGCGCCGAGGACGCGGACAAGCGCGACACCGTCGAGCTCCGCGTGGAAATCGACCGCCGGTTCGGGACATCCCGACCAAACGTTGAAATTCTCGAGCTCGGCCACATCGAAGTCCGTTCGGCTGATTTTTGGACGAATCGAGTGCGCTCGTCGAGCGCTCGAAGCGGAGCGAAAGAGCCTGGTCCGAACCGTTCGATGACGCGCGCATTGACGTCGGCTTGAAGATTCGAGTTCCGCGCAGATCGAGCTCGTCTTCTCCGCGGAGACGGAGCACGCGCGGTCCGTGGCCATCCGCGGCTTCGAGCTGCTGCGCAAGCACCACATGCAGATCATCCCGCCCGACGGCGACCTCGCGGGCATCGACGCGCTCGGCGGCGACGTGTCGCCGGGCGCGGGGTCGCTGTCCTACGGGCGCGGCTCGGAGTCGCGGGGCGGCGGCTCGTTCGCGCGCGCGTCCGCGGACTTCTCGCTGGCCGCCGGCGGCGCCAAGGGCGGGTCCGTGGCGGCGCTCATCGCCGACTCCTACGACCCGAAGCGCGCGCCCGTGCACCGCCGCTTCCGCCAGGAGGTCCGCGCCGCGGAGAGGGGCTACAAGGCGACGGTCGTCGAGATCCACTACGAGGCCTTCTTCTTCCACACGGCGCAGATCACGCTGTCCGACGGCAACGTCTTCCACCCCCCCCACGACAACTTCATCGAGGGCATGTGGGTCACGGGCGCGGTCCGCGGCTTCGACCTGTGTGCAAATCAAATCTTCAACCCGACTTCAATGTGAGCGTATGCGACAGTTTCGACGCAAGCCCTTCGGCTATGCTTCGAGAACTCAACGAGAGCAATCGATTCGTCCAAAAATCAGCCGAATCGACTTCGATTTGACCGAGCTAGAGAATTCTGAAGTTTGGTCAGGACCACCCAAACCAGTGGTTGAATTCCACACAGGCTTCGACGCGGACCGCAACGAGTACGACGTCGAGTACCTCGAGGGCCCCTTCGAGCACGACCCGGAGACGGGCGCGGACGTCGTGCTGTCCAAGTTCCCCAAGGGCACCATGTTCAACCGCGTGCACCGCGCGGACATGCACATCGACATGTCGATGCAGCAGACGAGCGGCTTCCCGCTCTTCATGGTCGCGATCACGCTCGCGCAGGTCGGCGTCTTCGTCGCCTGGTCCGACTACGTGCGCCGCGGGGCGCTCGGCGGGCCCGTGTCCCTCGCCGTGAACATGGTCGGCGACTGGCCCAAGTGCGGCGACCAGCGCGGCCAGCTCTGGCGCTACGTCGGCTACCAGTTCGTCCACGCGGACGCGTCGCACATCATCTACAACGCGATCGTCCAGCTGACGCTGGGCATCCCCGTGGAGCTCGTCTACGGCTCGCCGCGCATCTGCGGCATCTACCTCGTCTCCGTGGTCGTCGGCGCGCTGGCCGTCGTCTTCGCGACGCCGCAGTACATCATCGTCGGCGCGTCCGGCGGCGTCTACTCGCTCTTCGGCGTGCACTTGGGCAACGTGCTGCTCAACTTCGAGGAGTACCGCGCGGGGCTCTGCAACCGCTGGATGCGCATTTTGGCCCTCGGGCTCTTCGTCTTCGGGGACCTCGTCCAGTACTACGAGGCGCGCGAGGCCGGCGGCCGCGCGTCGACGTCGTACGCGGCGCACCTCGGCGGCTTCGCCGCGGGCTTCGTCTTCGCGCTCATCTTCCTCCACGAGATGGTCGACCACCCCATGGAGCACTGCATCCGCCGCCTCGCCTGGGTCGTCGCCGCGGCGTCCGTCGCGTTCCTCGTCGGCTGGAACGTCGTCAACGACCCGCCGAAGGGGCTCCCCGCGTTCTACACGGACCGCGAGAACCTGCCCTGCTGCTTCCAGGCCCTCTACTGCGACGGCCTCGACCAGGCGGACTGGCGCGACTGGAAGGAGAGCTTCGTCTGCACGTCGTCGGGCAACAAGCACGTGCTCTGGGACGGCCTCGGCGCGGACGCGCCCGACGACACGTTCTCCTGCTCCATGCTCGAGGACGTCCTCGACGCCTAATTCGACGACCAGGCGACCCCCAAGTCCCCGCCAATTCACACGACCCCGACCCCGCCCGAATTCGCAGCCTCCCCGCGCGCGGGTCCCGACGACCCCCCCCCGGAAAACGACATAACCAGTACGCGGCGCGCGGGCCGCGTCGAGCAAGCTCTTCGGGGGGCGGCCGTCCCCCCCCGAGGTGTCCTCGAGCGGTAAAGGAGATCTAAACCGAAAAGCCAGGAGTCATATACGAATCCGCGAGATCGCGACTCACCCCGCCTCGCGCTCGCGCTCCGCCACCCGCGGCGGCTCCGACGCCGCGAAGCACGCGCGCACGCAGTCTCGCCCCCGCGACTCCTCCGTCGCGCGCCGGATGGCGGCCTCGAGCCAGGGCGCCGGCGGCCCGCCGTCGTCCGCGGCGCCCCGCGGCGCCGCGGCCGGCGCCGCGTCGCCGCCGTCGCCGTCGTCGTCGTCGTCGTCGTCGTCGTCGTCGTCGTCGTCCCCGCGCTCCACGACGACGCCCACGGCCCGGAGCTTCGCCCGCAGCGCCGCCGCCGCCGCGACGGTGCCGAGCTCGACGCGGCGCGCCGCGCCCGGGTCGCCGTCGCGCGCCGCCGCCGCCGCGTCGCCGCGGCTCAGCAGCAGCGACAGCCTGCCGACCTTCGTCGCGCGCAGCTGCGCCCATTTCGCCACCCAGGGCTCCGGCGCGGCCCGCGCGACGACGACGACGCCGCGGACGGAGATCGCGAGCACGCCCCCGTCCGCGAGCGCCGCGTGGTCGACGTAGGGCTCGCCGTCGGGCCCGTCGCCGTCGCCGTCGTCGTCGGCCGCCGCCGCCAGCGGCGCCCGCGCGGGCGCCGCGGCGCGGCAGAGCGCCTGCGCGGCCGCGCCGACGCGCGAGTACGGCGCGAGCGCGCGGCGCGCGCCGCCGCCGTCCGGCAGCGCGGCGAGCGCGCGGCGCCGCCGGCGCGCGGCGCCGCGGCCCGGCGGCGCCGCGGGCCGCGGCCGCGGCCGCGCGCGGCCGCCGCAGGGGCCCGACGCGAGGCCCGACGCGAGCGACGCCAGCGCGTCGGCCGCGCCGACGGCGGGCTTGACCAGGACGCCGAGCAGCGCGCCCGCCGCGGACCGCGCGTCCGCCGACCGCGGCGCGTCGACGAGCAGCGACTCGAGCGCCCCGGTCGCGCCGTCGGCGACGTCGCGCCGCGCGGCCCGGAGCCCCGCCGCGAGCGACCGGATGCCGCCCTCGCGGCGCCGCCGCGCGGCGTGGCGCCGCGCGCGGTCGCAAAAGTAGGCCGCGTCGCCTGTGTGCAAATCAACCAGTGAGCTGGGACGCCGGGGCGACACTTCGGAATTCTCTAGCTCGGTCAAATCCAAGTCGATTCCGCTGATTTTTGGACGAATCGATTGCTCTCGTCGAGTTCTCGAAGCACGGCAGAAAACCTCGCGTCGAAACGGTCGCATACGCGCACATTGAAGTCGGGTTGAAGATTTGATTCGCACACAGCGCGTCGCCCGCGACGAGCGCGTGGGCCCCCGCGAGCTTGTCGCCGAGCGCCGACGACACGGCGCCCGCCGCGCGCGGCGCCGCGGCCGTCAGCGCGGTCGTCGCCGCCGCCAAATCGGCGTCCGCGACCGTCCGGGGCAGGTCGCCCAACGCGCCGAAGACGTACTTGAGCGCCTCGGCCCGCGCGTGCGCGACGAGCGCCGCGCGGAGCTGCGCCGCCGTGAGGAGCGCGTGGCGCGCCGAGAACGCGCCGAGCTCGAACGCCGCGTCGGACAGCGCCGCGAGCGGCGCGAGCAGCTCGAGCGCGCGCGCAGCGGAGCCGCCGAGCGACCGGCCGAGCGCGCCGTCGACGTCGTCGCCGCGCGCCGCGGGCGCGCCCGCGAGGGCGAGCGTGCACCGCAGGTCCACGGCGCCGAGCTCGATCGTGTCGACGTAGACGCGCGGCTCGCGCGCGAGCGCCGCGAAGAGGTCCGCGGGAGCCGCGGCGCCGTGGCGCCGCAGCGACGCGTCGACGCGCGGCGCGGCGCCGGGCGGCGCCGCCGCCGCGCCCGCCCAGGGGTCGTCGGAGGCCCCCTCGGCGAGGACCGTGCCGAAGGCGTCCGCGGCCTCGCAGAGCGCGACGAGCGTCGCGCGGTCGAGCGCGAACGACAGCGGCGCGACGCGCGCGCCCGCGTAGCGCCAGACCTCGGCGGCGCCGTCGACCTGGCGCGCGAGGGACACGTGGAGGAGGCACGCCCGGCCCGCCGGGTCGTCGTCGCGGTCGAGCACCGTCGCGAGGCGCGCGCCGCGCGCGTGCGACGTGACGACGCAGTCGCCGACGGTACCGTCGAGCGTCGCGCCCGCGCGGCTCTCGCCTGGGCAGCACAAGGGCGATTCAACGTCGCTTCAACGTGAGTGTTCCGCGCGCGCGCGTTCCGGAAAAAGCATCCACGCGTCGAGACCGTTCCGAGAGATGATCGCCCGTCCAAAGATCAGCCGAAACGAGTGGAAAACGGCCGAGAAAGGAGCCTTTGAAGTTGGGAATTTCGCTCTCTTTTGCTGCCCTGGCTCTCGCCCCCGGCGGCGTTCGCGGACCGCGCGCTCACCTCGACGCGCCGGCACGTCGCGAAGAGCGCCTCGCGCCGCGCGCGCGGCCGCCCGCGCGCCGCCGCCTCGTCCAGGACGACGGAGCACGACGCGGCCGCGACGCGGAGCGCGAACTCGGACGCGCGCGCGAGCGGGCTCGGCAGGCACGCCTCGTGGAGCGCCGCGTCGTAGCTGCTCGTCGACCGCGTCGCCACGCGCAGCACGGCGCCGCCGCCGCGCGCGTCGACGACCGCGTCGACGCCCCAGTGCGCCGACAGCACGTCGAGCGCGCCGCGGGCCTCGTCCGCGAGCGGCAGGCTCCGCCGGTCGCTTCCGCCGTCGACGCGGAGCGCCGGCGCGGCCCGGGCCAGCGCGCGGCCGTGTTTCCGTAAAAACGCGGCCGCGTCGGCCCGGGACCGGTTCGCGAGCGCGACGACGGCGACGCGGCGGTCGCGCGCGGACGGGTCGTCCCAGCCGAACGGCGCGGCGGACCGCGGGCCGACGAGCCAGTAGCGCGGCGCCGCGCCCGCCTGCCAGACGGCGACGAGCACGTCCGTCTCGTTGGCCACGGACACGAGGGGCGCGGCGACCGCCGCGTCCTCGAGGCCGACGCAGAGCAGCGTGCCGAAGTCGTCGCCCGGGCCCGCGCGCGGCCGCGCCTCGACGCGCGCGACCTTCGCCGCGGCGAGGTCCGCGACGGCGACGCCGCCGCGCGACGCGTCCGCGAGCGCCACGGGCGTCGACCCGTGGGCGTCGAGGCGCACGTCGCCCAGCGACGACAGCACCGCGCCGCCGTCGAGCGCCTGGAGCCGCGCGGCCGTCCGCCGGCCGACGTGCGCCGCGGCCCGCGCGCCGGGTTCGACCAGAACGAGCGCGTCGCCGGCGCGCACGGCGAGGCGGCAGGGCAGCGCGTTGAGGACGACGAAGCGCGGCAGCACCGCGACGACGCGCGCCGCCGCCGCGCCGGCCGACACCGCGAGGCACAGCGCCTTGTCGCCGAGCTCGAAGGGCACGGGCGCGCCCGCGGCGGCGGCGGCGCCGAGCGACGCGGCGAAGGTCGCGCCGCCGCCCGCGACGACGAGCGCGTCCGCGGAGCTCAGGAGGTGCACGCGCGCCGCGGCGCGCGCCGGCGCGGCGCGCGCCTCGTTGTCCACGCAGTCGAAGAACTCGTCGCCCGCCGCCTCCTCCTCGAGCGCCGACTCGTAGTAGGACGACGCGCCGTCGGACTCCGAGTCGCCGTCGTCGCTCGACGCGTCGCCGTGGTCGCTGAAGTCGTTCATCGTGGCCGCGGCGCCTCTGGACACGAGGAACGCCGCGTACATGTGCACGTCCCGGGCCCGCGACTTGGCGTCGCCGCGGCTCGTGACGCAGCCGAGCTTGCACACGTCGCCCGGCGCGACGTCCTTCTCGTAGAGGTCGAAGCGCACGGGGGCTTTGGCGCCGTCGGACGCGAAGATCCGCGCGGTCCGCCGGCCCGCGGCCGACGGCCGCCGCCCGAAGCCGCCCTCCATGAGCCAGAGCGGCCGGCACGTCGCCCGCGCGTCGAAGGCGACGACGAGCGTCGCGTCGCAGGACGCCTCGACGCTCACGAGGTGCGACGCGCGGAAGCCCGGGACCACGGACGCGTCGCCGCCGACGGTGAGGATCTGCGTCGTCGCCGGGTCCCGCAGGAACCGCGCGTCCTCGGCGTCGTCGCGCACCCAGGCGAGCCGCGCGTGGCGCCGCGCGTCGGCGAAGCAGCGCCGCCGGAAGGCGTCGCAGGACACGCTGCCGCGCGCGCCGCGGCCGCGCGCGTTCCCCGGCGCCGCCTCCGCGAAGGCCTCGGCGCCGACGCGCCGCGCCTCGAGCCCTCGG
>NW_008705576.1:539573-563847 GCF_000186865.1 Aureococcus anophagefferens
CGGGCGCGGCGCGCGCGGCCTCGTCGCGGCTGCGCGCGAAGACGAGGAAGCCGGGCGCGAGGCCCGACCGGTCCACGACGACGGCGGGCGCCGCCAGCGTCACGTCGAGCGCGAAGGCGCCGCCGCCGAAGAAGGCCGGGTCCGCCGCCGGGCGGCGCGGCGCCGCGCGCGGGTCCGCGGGGCCCGCGACGTCCTCGGCCGACTCGACCGCGACGACGAACGACGACGCGTCCTCCTCGGCGGCCTTCCGCCGCGCCGGCGGCGCCTGGCCGAGAGCCCTGGCGGCGGCCACGCGCCGGCGCCAGGACCGCGCGTTGAGCTTGACGACGGACCACGACGACGACGCCGGGTCCGCGCGCGTCGCGAGCCACACGTAGTCCGTCACGTCGGCCTCGGCGACGGCGAGCAGCCCCCCGCTCTCGAGCGTCGCCCGCCGCACGACGCAGCGCTCCCGGCCGCCGCGGCTCGCCGTGCGCGTGCGCGACGACGCGCGCCCGGCGTCGCGCGGCCGCGGCGTCGCGAAGTCGTCGGAATTCCTCTTGAGCCCGCGGCCGCCGTCGCCCGGCGGCGCGAGCGCGAGCACGCGCACGTCGACGGCCACGGGCAGGGCGTTGCGGATGACGAGCGGCGCCTTGAGCGACACGCGCCGCGGCCGCCGCCGCGCGCCCGCGGCGAGGCCCTCGGGCGCGTCGACGCGCGCGAGGCAGTAGCGCCGGCCCGCCGCGGACACGCGCGCGACGGCCCAGGGGCCGCCGCGGTCCCGCCGCGCGTCGAGGCGCGCGCAGCGCTCCGTGACGCCGACCTGGAGCGGCGTCGCGACGGCGGCGTCGTCGTAGCGCGCCGGCGGCGGCGCGGCGAAGAGCTTCCGCCGCGGCGTCGCGCGCGCCGCCGCCGCCGGCCGCGCCGCGGCGTCGCCGAGCGCGACGTCGGCGAGGGGGAGCGGCACGGGCGTCACTCGGGGCCGGCCCGGGCCGCCGGCCCGGGCGACGCAGGACTCGCCGCCGGCGCTCACGAGGACGTCGACGCCGGCCGCGTTCTCGACGGACAGCGCGGCCTCGAGCGAGATCCGCAGCGCGCCGCGGTCGTCGAAGACGCCGACCCAGCGCAGGTCGACGCCCCGGCTCGCACTCGACGCGTCGGCGGCGAACGCGCGCGCGCGCCGGTGCAGGTCGCTCCGCCGGAGCGTCGCCTCGCGCCCCTCCGACGACGCGCGCCTCCGCGGCGTCGGCGTCGACGGCCGGCTCGGCACCGGCAGGCCGTCGCGGCCCCGGAACGTGCGCACCGAGAGCGCCGCGGCCCGGGCGCAGGGGAGGGGCTTCGGGCAGCGCCAGCGCAGGTCGCCGTAGCGCGCCGTCGCGAGGCAGTCCGCCGCGCCGGCCGGCAGCCGCGCGACGTCGCCCCGGGGAACCTCGAGCGCGCCCAGGGCGTCGCCCTGGGCGTCGAAGACGTCGACGACGAGCGCCACGCCCGTGCGGTTCTCGAGCGTCGCCGACGTCCGCGGCGCGGCGGTCTCGCCGCCGGCGTCGCGCGCGGCTTGCGACACGTCGCGGCACTCGCGCGCGAGCGCGCGCAGCGCCCGGGCCGCGTCGACGGTCAGCGTGCACTCGACGGGCTCGTCGCAGAGCACGGCGCCGCGCGACGAGCGCCCGGGCGCCAGCGACGACGCGAGCTCGACGGCGAAGCCCGGCTTGACGAGGGGCTCCCAGCGCGCGGTGCGCACGCGGTACGCGTCGACGCGGCAGGCCTTGACGGTCAGGTACTTCTCGAAGGCGCCGACGTTGTCGTCGTCCGTGGCGTAGACGAGGTCGCCGCGGCAGCGGACGAGGGGGCGCTTCTCCGCTCGGGAGGCGACGACGACGTCGTAGTCGCGGAAGTCGTACTCGAGGCGGGCCACGGACCGGAGCTCGTCGTGGGACAGCGACTCGACGCGTCTGAGGACGTGGGGATGGAGCGACCGCTTGCTGCGGCTCGTCGCCTTGCGCAGCAGCTGGTGCCGCCGCCGCGCGGCCGCCGCGTCCGCGCAGCGGTCGCCGGCCAAGGCGCCGAGCGCGCGCTCGACGTGCTCCGCGGACGACGACCCGCGCCGCAGGGGCGGCCGCTTCGGCGCCGGCGCCGCCGCCGGCGAGTGGCGCGCCAGCGACGGCTCGTCCTCGCGGTAGTAGGTCCAGGCCGTCTTCGGCTCGAAGCCGCCGAGCAGCCCCAGCAGCGACCGGAGCGCGAAGAGCGCGTCCGCGAGCGCCGTGCGCACGCGGGGCTGCGCCACGACGAGGCGCTTCAGGCCGTCGGGCGGCGGCCGATGGAGGTCCGCGCCGGCCTCGCCGAAGGCGCGGTCGAGGGCCCTCGCGCAGCGGTCGCCGACCGGGGGAGGCGGCCGGTCCGCGACGGCCGGCCACCGCGCGAAGTACTCGAAGGCGCCGCCGCCCGTGCCCTCGATGAGCGACGACGCCCGCGCGGCGTCGCGCTCTAGATCGCGCTCGTCGCGCACGTCGATGAAGACGTCGTCGAAGGCGTAGCGCTGCCCGCGGTAGCCGACGTCGCCGCGGTCGCGCTGCCGCGTCGCGATGCGGAGCCCGCGGACCCTGACGAGGCAGCACCGCGCGAGCTCCGGCGTTTCGCGCGGCGCGCCGAGGAGCGAGACGTCGCAGGTCGGGACCACGAGGCGGATCTCGACCTGCGTCGCGCGCGGCGGCGGCGGCGCGCTTCCGTCCCGCGGCGACTCGGCGTCCCGCGGCTCCCGCGGCGGCAGCCGGTCGCCGGTCGCGTCGAGCGGCGGCACGCCGCCGAGGTAGTCGCCGAGGATCGCGAAGATGCGCGAGAGCCGGGGCCCGTCGACGAGCACGCGGCACCGCGCCTTCTCGGGCAACACGACGACGACGCCGACGCGGAGCGTGCCCCGGTCCGCGAGCCGCGACACGCCCAGGGTCAGCGCGCAGCCCTCGAGGGGCTCGAGCGTGGGCCGCAGCGCGTCGCCCGCCGCGAAGGACGGGCCCGCGCGCGCGGCGTCCACGAGCGCGTCGTAGTCGAGCGGCGCGGTCTCCGTCACGTAGAAGCCCGCCGACTCGCACGTCGCCGAGAAGAGCGTCGACGCGACGCGCAGGTCGCTGCCCCGCTCCTCGCCGGCGACGAGGCACGACTCGAGGAAGGCCTCGGCGTCGGCGTAGCTGCCGAGCGTCGGGTCGTCCAGCGTCGTGTCCACGGTCCCGCGCGCGCGGTCCCAGCCGAGGACGACGGCGCCCCGGTCGCGCTCCCACTCGTAGGGCAGCGTGAAGCGGCAGCCCACGGTCGCGAAATCCGCGTGGAAGACGGGCCGCGTCGCCGGCGGCGGCGGCGGCGCCGCGTCCGGCGCCGCGTCGGGCGGGTCGCCCCGGAGGTCGTGCCAGGCGCCGATGAGCCGCCCGAGCACGGGCCAGTTCAGCACGCCGTCGACGCGCGCGCACCAGAGGGACGCGTCGACGCGCTCGAGGGCGTCGCCGACGACGGCGACCTTGAGCAGCGCGTCCGCCGCGGCGTCCAAGAACGCCCAGTCGCCCGGCGGCCGGTTCGGCATGGCCGCGTCGTCCGCCGCAACCGGCGCGGCGTCCCGCCGGGCCCGCGCGACCCACGCGAAGCGGCCCCGGGCCGCCGCGGCGTCCGACGACGCGTCCTCGACGGCGGCGTCCGCGCCGAGGCTCAGCCCGAAGGACCAGGCGCCCACGGCCGTGTCGTCGAAGCGCGCGGCCGCGCGCGCGTCGACGGAGCCCGCGCAGCGCGCGAGCGGCGCGTCCGCGCCGTCGCGGACCGCGGCCCGCAACGCGCCGCGGAGCCGGCAGGACACCTCGACGCCCGTCGCGCGCCGCAGCGACTCCTGGGCGGCGTCCATCTCCTCGTCGAGCACGACGTCGCTGCCGGAGGAGAGCGACGGCGCGAGCCGCGGCGGCGCGGACGACAGCGCGCGGAAGAGCCGGAGCTGGTCCGGCGCGAAGAGCGCCTCGAGCGCGCGCTCCTCCGCGGAGCCCCGGGGCCCCGCGCGGCAGCGCACGTAGGCCCGCCGCGCGGCGAGGCGGCCGCGGACCACGAGGCTTCTCGCGCTCCTGCCCTCGGGCCGGAGCAGCGCGTACGCGTACGGCCCGACGGCGGCGCCGCCGCGGAACGCGCGGACCTCCGCCGCCGGCGACCGCCGCGCGTCGTCGCCGTCGGGCGCGAGGGCGTCGCGGAGCGCCTTGAGCCGGTGGAAGGAGACGCTCGCGTCCCAGGGCGCCGACGTCGCGCCGTCCATCGCGAGCCTGCGCCGGAAACGACCGGTGGAACGCCCCGTCCGGCAAAGACTTCTCTCGCTCGGTCACGTCGAAGTCGTTTCGGCTGATTTTTGGACGGATCGTTTTCTCTCGGCCGGTTCTTTGTAGACAGTGAAAAGACTATGTCAGAATCGTGCGAAACCATTGAAGTCGTGTCGCCTATGTTTGTTTCCCGCCCGGTCGCGAGCGTCGCCGCGCCTCCGGCCGTCGCCGAGAAGCTCACGGACGCCTCGAAGCCGCAGGGGCGCAGCACCACGGCCGCGGGCACGTCGAGCGCCGCGTCGCGCGCGGCCCGCACGTCGTCGCCGAGCCGCGCCGCGTCGTCGCCGGCGACGCGCGCGTCGCCGTCTCCCGAAACCTCCCCCGGACGCGCGTGGTACGCGCAGAGCCCCCGGCACGCGACGGTCTTCGTCCAGGCCGTCGACGCGTCCCGCGGCGCGGCCTCGACGGCGACCTCGTCGACGCCCAGCCCGACGCTGCCGCCGCCGGGCAGCAGCGCGCGCGCGCCCGCGTCGCGGACGACGACGTCGACGGATTCGGCGACGCGCCTCGCGAACGCGCGCCAGTAGCTGTATTGCGCGCCGTCGCCCCGCGCCGCGGCCCGGTCGTCGGCGGCGAGCGCGCGCCGCGCCGCCGCCTCGCGCGCGCTCGCGCCGCGCGCGCCGCCGCCGCCGCGCGCGTCGACGACGCCGACGGCGCCGTCGACGACGATGCGCACGCGCGCGCCCTTGCGCCAGCTCACGGGCACGGACACGGCGACGCGCCGCGCGCGCGCCGCGACGGCGCGCCCGCGGACGCCGAGCACCTCCAGGAACCGCTCGACGCGCGCGCCGCTCAGGGCGACGTTCAAGAGCTCGAGCTCGCCGCTCCACACGGCCACCTGCACGGCCTCGAGGTCCACGAGGCCGCCGAGCCAGCGCCGCGCGAGCACGCGCAGGAGCTTCGCGGCGCCGAAGACGCGGACCATGGCGTTAGCTGCTGCCGCGCGGCTGGTTGCAATGAGCGCGCAGGCCCTCACGCATGGCCATTGCGAGATCAAAAGCGTCAATGAGGAGGCAAGGTCGCGAAGGATGCTAAATTGAGGCGCCTGTTGCCGCACTATGCAACTCGATGATATTGGATCTCGGAGTTGTCTCCAGGCGTAAACACAGCCCTCACAGAGATTATTGGGCTGCCCCAGTCGTGCCGTCAGAAAGCGCCGACGTTCCTGGGCGGCGGCGGCGCGTCGCCGGGCGTCGGAGGCGCGCGCGGCGCCCGCACCGCGCTCGGCGCGCCGCATCGATCGGCGGTCCCGGCGGCGGCGCTGCATCGGAGGCGCCTCGCACCCAGACGACTCCGGAGCCGTTTCTTCTTCGCGGCGCCCGGCGCCATGCGGGCCTTCGTCGCGGCGGCGGTCCTCGCCGCGGCGGCGACGGCCGAGACCATCGTCGAGGTCGTCGCGAGCGACCCGGAGCTGTCGACGCTCTACGAGGCCATCCAAGCGGCGAACCTCACGGAGACGCTCGAGGGCGACGGGCCCTTCACGGTCTTCGCGCCGACGAACGACGCCTTCGACGGCGTCGACCTCGAGGCCTACCTCGCGGCGGCGACGGGCCCCGACGAGCTGCGGCGGCTCCTCCTCTTCCACGTCGTGTCCGGCGAGGAAAGGTACGAGGCGAGCTTCATCGAGACGTCGACGACGCTGGAGACGGCCATGGGCCAGGACATCCGCGTGAACCTGAACCCCATCCGCCTCAATCCGACGGCCGTCGACTGCTCCAAGTCGACGGAGTGCGGCGACCTCGTCACCCGGGACGTCGCGGCGGACAACGGCGTGATCCATAAAATAGACAACGTCGTCTTCCCCGACCCGCTGCCGACGCCGTCGCCGACGGCGGCGCCGACGCTCCAGACCGTCATGGAGCTCCTGCGGGGCGACTCGGACTTTTCCACGCTCGTGGCGGCCATCGAGGCCGCGGATCTCATCGGCGAGCGCGGGCCCGGGTCGACGCGGTTCTCCTTCGACGAGGACGGGCCCTACACGCTCTTCGCGCCGACGAACGACGCGTTCGGGGACGTGGACGTCGCCTACTACCTGGAGGCGGAGCACCAGGACGAGCTCGTGCGGCTGCTCGAGTACCACGTGATTGCGGCGGAGGTGAGGAGCGGCGACCTAAGCGAGGGCCAGGAGGCGGAGAACCTCGACGGCTACGACCTCGTCGTCTCCCTGGACCCCGTGCGCATCGCCGGCGCGATCAACAGCGCCGACGTCACGGCGGCGGACATCCTGGCCATCAACGGCGTCGTCCACGCCGTCGACGCGGTCTTAATTCCCGAGCCGTACCCGACGGCCGCGCCGACGGCCGAGCCGACGACGGCCAAGCCCACGGCGAAGCCGACCGACACCCCGACGCCGGCGCCGAGCCATCCGCCGTCCATGTCGCCGCCGCCGAGCGCCTCGAAGCACCCGACGACGAGCCAGGCGCCGACGTACGGGCCGACGCGTAGCGACGAGCCGACGTACTCGCCGACGTCGCTGCCGACGTCGAAGCCGAGCACGGAGCTCGTGGACCACGTCAACGACACGTTCACGATCCTGGAGCTCGCCGGCAACACGGACGACGAGATCCTGCGCCTGGGCCTCCTGCTGAACGCGCGGGAGCGGCTGCTCAACGAGTCGGCGAGCCACCGCGTCGCGGACGACCTCGACGTCCTCATCCCGACCGTCGAGCGCTGGGCGGACCCGACGGCCTTCTGGGCCGAGGGCGGCGAGCGCTATAGTACGAACGCCGTCTCCGGCGCCGCGGGGTTCCTCAGCGGCAACGACGTCGACAAGGTCTGGCCCGCGGCCTTCGCGGAGTCCATCGACTTCGCCATGTACCCGGAGATGCTGCCGCCCCACAGCCCCCTCTACCCCATCTGGTGCATGTACCGGGCGCGCTACCTCATCTGGGCGGGCGTGGAATTGCAGTGGCTCGAGGAGCTCTACTACGCGGAAGCGAGGGATCTCCTGAAGATCGCGCACCGGGCCTTCCCGAAGAACAACCTCGTCAAGATGTACCTCGGCAAGCCGACGCCCTGGCCCGACCTCCACAAGGAGGACGGCGACGCGCCGAACTGGGCCAACGCGCAGCGCGCGATCCTGGAAAAGATCAACCACGTCGCGAACTGGTGGGTCGACGAGCGGCAGATGGGCGACGGCGCCTTCGGCGGCGGCTTCGGCGACGACGTCGCGCTCTGGCGCTGGTGGACGCCCGTGTTCTTAGGGTTCGAGGACGCGCGGAGCCGCGGCGCGTGGCGGAAACTGGCCAAGGGCGCCTTCGAGGACAATCCGAACATGGCGGGCGCGCCCTACCCGACGACGGGCGACGACGTCGGCGAGGCTTCCGCTTTGACGGCGGACACGCTCGTGCCCCTCCTGCTCCTCGAGGCCGCGGAGCCCTTCAACGTCGACGACCCGGAGTGCGCGGACAGCGTGAGCTTCCACGAGCGGAACCGGCCGTCGCGCGACTGCGGCTTCGTGGGCGAGAACCTGGATAGATGCGAGAACAGCAAGAACGACGACGGGCAGATCGCCCGGGACGCCTGCTACGTCACCTGCGACTCCTGCCCCTACTACCAGTCCGCGTGGGTCAACCGGACCGTGTGGCTCCTGAACCACACGCGGGACCACTGGATCGGCGAGAACGACCTCGGGGACCGCCACTTCATGGGCACGCACATCTCGGCCGTCGACGGCTCCTGGGGCCTGAGCGACGATCTAGCGAACCACAGCGAGTACGCGTGCGGCACGCCGCAGCACGGCGCCGTCCTCGCGCCGGCCGCGCTCCTGTGGCAGTGGTTCTCCGAGGCCGGCGGCCACTCGCCCGAGGCGTTCGTGTCGGGCGGGGGGGGCACGTCGAAGAAGTACCACCACGTGCGCAAGATCGTGTTGGCCGTGCTCGGGCCCTGGCTCCGCGCGTGGGCGGCGCGCGCGATGGCCGAGGGCGGCGGCTGCAAGCCCGCGGCCGCGGTCCCCGCGGCCGTGTCCTGGCCCTCCGGCGACGTCGGCGGCTTCCCGACGAACGCGACGGGCTGGACGACGCCGGGCTGCGACTGGTACTGCGTCAACGTGTCCAACGCGGAGACGGGCTGCTCCTTCGAGATGTGCGACGCGCCGCCGTCGACAAAACATATGTACCCGCACCGCCAGGACGACACCGCGACGCTCTTCAAGTGGCTCGTGCTCGCCTACCACTACGCCGGCGCCGCGGGCGACGACCGCGTCGCGTTCCTCGAGCCGCTGTTCGCGAACGCGCAGCTCTACCGCACGTTCCTCGCCTTCGAGGAGGACGACGACCTGCCCGACGAGCCGGACGCGGGCACGCCCCTGGACGTGGGGCGGCGGGCCCGGGGGCCCCTCGAGGCCGCCGTCGCCGTCCACGCCATGCTCCTGGGCGAGCGGGGGCGCCTCGACGAGTTCCAGGCGGACGACCTCCGCGAGTTCGTGACGGGCTACGCGGACTACGTGCTCTTCGGCGAGGGGTCCACGGGCGAGGCCGACGACGACGCGCGGCACCGCGACCTGCCCCTGGAGCACCTCGAGCGCCTGCACCGCGCGCTGTCGTACAACGAGGCCGCGTACACGTCCGAGGTCCAGTACACGGACGCCGCGTGGAGCCTGGCCGCCAACTACCTGGACCACTTTAGCCACGCGGACAACGCGACGGCGCCGGACAAGGCCGCCGTCGACCTGCTCTACTCCATGGTCACGGGCGACGTGTCCGACGGTCGCGTCGCGCCGCTGCCGGCCGTGCGATGGAAGACGCACCCGGAGCACCTGGCGGCTCTCGTGCTGCGGCACAACGCGACGTTCCTGTCCGCGCAGCTCTACCACTTTGGCGCGGAGCCCCGGGCCATGGGGGCCCAGTTCCTGCGGCTGCTGCCGGGGAACTACTCGTGCGTTTTGTCGTTCCCGAAGCGGGAGAAGCCCCACGCGAACCACACGCACTTCAACGTGACGGCCTTTGGCGAATTCCTCGAGGTGCCCGGGAGCGGCCTCGCCGAGTTCCACCTCGCGCCGCGGGAGCTCGTCCTGCTGACGGTCAAGCGCGCGACGCGCGAGCCGCGAGGCACCCGCGCGCCGACGGGCCTGCCCTCGGCGACCCCGGTCCCGTCGGCGTCGCCCGCGCCGAGCGCCGTCGACGACGTCGGCTCGCGGACGCCGAAGCCGTCGCGGCAGCCGACGCGCGCGCCCGCGCCCGAGCCGACGGACGCCTACGCCTACGGCGGCGTTCTGAGCCCCATCACGGAGGCCATGTACGTCGCCTGCGGCGCCCTCGACGCGGCGCCGAGCGACGCGGAGGTCTACGACATCGTCGTCGACGCCCTCGACGCGAACTGCGGCGACTGCTGCCGGATCACGGACTGCGGCGAGATCTGCGCGGGCCTCTCGTGCGCCGCGTACGCGCCCGCGACCTGCGCCGCCGTCAAGTTCGAGTACGGCTGCGAGTGCGACGGCTGCAAATGCTCGAGCTCCTACGGCTACGGCAACTACACGAACTCGACGTCGTCGTCCGGGCAGGACAAGAGAGCGAAATTCCAAACTTCAAAGCCTCATATCTCGGCCGTTTTCCACTCGTTTTGGCTGATTTTTGGACGAGCGATCATCTCTTGGAACGGTCTCGAAGCGTGGATGATTTTTCCGGGACGCGCGCGCGCGGAACACTCACGTTGAAGCGACGTTGAATCTCTCTTGTCCTGCCCAGGTCGTCGTCCGACTCGTCCGCGGCCAAGCCCGACGTCGTCGCGCTCACGATCTTCTCGCTCATGGGCGCCTTCTTCATCTACTGCGTCCACAAGTACCTCAAGTCCCAGCGCGAGGAGCGCGAGTACCAGAAGCGCAAGGCCGCGAAGAAGGAGATGCTCGCGAAGCAGGTCGCGCACATCGAGCTCGAGATCGTCGAGAACGAGACGTCCCTCGAGAAGGGCGAGGCCGACGACGAGATCAAGATGTAGCCCGCCCGCCCGTCGCTTGTTTCCCCCTTCCTTCGCTACGACACCGTCTCTGTTTTTTGCGTTTTTGGGGGGGCTTGGTGGGCTTCGGAGGCGTCCCGGACGGCTCGGTGACGTGCAACATGCCCTGAGTTGCCGCTGAACTCTCGTCGACGCGTCGAGCAGTCGCGCGAACCGCGCCGCGTCCGCGACGTCGCAGCGTGGTGCGCATCCGTCGAGTGCTGCGCCGCGCGTCGCGCCGCGACGCGGCGACATGGACGACAAGAAGCGGGCGGCGCCCTTCGGCCGGCGCCAGGCGGGCCTCGGGTTGGTCGCCGCGGTCGTCCTCTTCCTGCTCCTCTGCAACTTCGACGCCGACTTCCTCGACGGCGGCGCGTCGGGCATGCACGCGGCGACGGCGGACCAGATGTACGAGCCGACGTACCCGGACGACGGCGCCGCGTCCTTCGGCGTCATCTACGCCGCGAACGGGCCGTTCGTCGTGCGCGCGTTCGAGAGCGCGCTGGCGCTCGGCGTCGGCGCGAACGCGACGATTTTCAGCGACGCCCCCGGCGCGCGGAGCTGCGAGAAGCTGAAGCGGCGCGAGCGGAAGCACGTCGCCGACCGGCTGGGCCACCTGCGGTGCGCCGTCGCGAACGCGTCCGACACGTGGGGGTTCCGCGCGGCGAAGCTCTGGGCAGGGCAGGACAAGGGTGATTCAACGTCGCTTCAACGTGAGTGTTCCGCGCGCGCGCGTTCTGGAAAAAGCATCCACGCTTCGAGACCGTTCCGAGAGATGATCGCTCGTCCAAAAATCAGCCGAAACGAGTGGAAACCGGCCGAGAGAGGAGCCTTTGAAGTTGGGAATTTCGCACTCTTGTCCTGCCCAGGCTCTGGGCCTTCACGGCGACGCCCTACGACAAGACGCTGTACCTCGACGCCGACGCCTTCCCCTGCGCGTCCTTCGACTGGCTGCGGTCCGAGCTGTCGCCGGCGCTGGAGCGCTACGACGTCATGGCGACGCACAGCTCGATGCGGCGCGGCTTCGCGCGCGCGCTGCACTGGCTCAACGCGGGCGTCATCGCCTTCAACGCGCGGCGGCGGCCCGCGAAACGCATCTTCGCCGCCTGGCTGCGCACCTACGAGCGGCAGACCGTCAAGGTCACGGACCAGAGGCTCTTCAACGAGGCCGTGCTCGCGTCCGACGCGCGGGTCATGGCGCTGCCGCCCGAGTTCAACTGCAAGTCGAACTACAAGTCCGTGCGCTACGGCTGGCTCAAGCTCGCGTCGCCCCTCCTCTACCGGCGCGTGCGCAAGGACTGGGCCTGCTGCCAGATCGAGTCCGTCGGGCGCTGCGTCGTCGACCACGAGTGCAAGTTCCCGCGCCATCTCGCGGACCCCTAAAAAACATCGGCGCGGCGTACGCGGGCGCAAGTTCCCGCGCCCGCTCGCAGATCCCTAGAAACATCGGAGTACGCGGACGAGTCGAGAGGTTACTTCGCGGCCTCGGCGTACTTGAAGAGGCAGCCGTGGTCGGCGAGGCAGTAGAGGTCGCCGCCGGGGCTGACGGCGAGCTCGCGCACGGCGGCCGGCGCGGGCTCGGGGAGCGGGTGGACCGTTTTCGCGCCCGCCGCGACGAAGAGCGCGCCGGAGGCGGATAGGGCGAAGGCGGCGACGGTGTCGCCGGCGGGCGCCGCGTAGCGGAGCGCGCCGTCGCCCCGGCCGTCCCAGGCGAGGTCGTGGACGCCCCGCGCCGTGGCGACGAAGACGCGGCCGCCGCGGAACACCGGCGCTCCGACGAGCGGCGCGTCCGCGCGCAGCAGCTCCGCGGCGTCCCCCGTCGCCCTGCGGTCGGCGTCCAGCGCCGCGCAGAGCACGCGGTCGCCGACGAAGAGCACGAGGCCCGTCCCGTCCTCCGACACGGCCGCCGCGGCGACGGGATCGTCGCCCGCGTAGACCGTCGCCTCCCTTCCGGACGTCAGGTCCACGGCGACGACCGCCGACCCGCGCGGTGCGACGAGCGCCGCGTGCATGAAGCCGCCGCAGTGGCTCCGCGTCGCGCGGCTCACGTCGAGCGCCGGCGCGCCGGCGACGTGGGGGGAGTTAGGGGGGGGTTCGTGGACGCGGACGATCTCCGGTCCCGTGACCTCGTTCTCCGGGATCGTCAGGCACGCCGCGCCGGAGCCGTCGAAGAGGGCGACGCCGCCGTCGAGGGGCGCGTAGCCCGCGACGCCGCGCCCGCTGAGCGGCTCGTCGCCGACGCGGCCCTCGAGGCAGCCCCGGAGCACGCGGCGGCGCACGACGGCCTCGCCACCGCCGCGCGCGACCCAGAACGCGTGGAGGCCGTCGTCGATCCGCAGGGAGCTGAAGGTCTCGCCGGGCCGCGCCTTCTCGAGCAGCTCCCAGGGGCCGCTGCGCACGACCGTGTCCGCCAGCGCCCGCTTCCGGTCGCGCTCGACGGCCCCGTCGTCCTTCGCCGGCGGCGCGGGCCGGATGGCCTGGAACGCGAAGTGGCAGAAGGCGATGGCCATGGCGGCGACGAGCAGGCCCTCCCAGAGCTGCATCTCCGACACGTCCTCGAGGGCCGCGCGGGGGACGCGGACCATCGGTGTCAGAGTTTTGGGGGCTGCCTCGATGCTGGAACTCGCTCGACGGGGGCCGGGGGTTGATGACGCGGGCGGCGGCATGCGGCGACGCGGTCGTCGTCGCCCGGTTCAAAAAGCGTGGGCTGCCGCTGATCAAGCTCCGCGGCGACCGATGGTGTCAGGGCGAGCTCCACGTGGCCGGCGTGGGGACGACGGGACGAGGTCCCCAGACACGATGGACTTCCAGGTCAGGCTCGAATCCCCCATCAAGCGCGTCTCCTCCTGCCAGTAGGCGCGCACCCATGGCTGCCGCACCTCCGCCGGGTAGTACTCGTTGATGAGGCGCCAGCTTACTGAGGACCTCCGCCGGCGGCCCGCTCGGCGGCCCCTTGATCAGCACGGCGTGCGAGATGCTGGCAACCGGACGCGACTCGGAGTCCACGACATCCGAGTCATCGCGGGGCACCTGCGCGACATGATGGAGCTCTATGGCCCGCTCTACAGGCACCAGAACGAGGGCCAGGAGCGCTTCAACGACCGCCTGACGGGCCGCAAGAAGCGGCACTCGCAGCAGAACGGTGGCGCGTGCAACCGCGGCGCCGAGCTCTGCGCGTCGCGCGGTGCGACGGTCGGCAAGTGCGACTCGATCGGGACGTGGGCCGGCCGCTCGTTGTGCACGGCGGATTGCAATCCGCGAACCTCGACCCTAAAATGTTACTCAGCCCGCGGCCTCGGCGCGGCGCGGCGCGGGCGGCTTCGCGGCGACGCGCGTCACGGTGACGCCGCGGCCCGCGGGCGGCTCCGCGGCCGCGTCCGCCTTTTTCAGCTTCGCGCCGGGCTTGCGGCCCTGCAAGAGGTTCTTCACGTAGAGCTCGCCCGCGCGGTACGACGAGCGCACGAGGGGCCCCGACGCGACGTAGAGGAAGCCCATGGCGTCGGCCTCGTCCTTCCAGGCGTCGAACTTCTCCGGCGTCACGTACTCCTTGACCTTGAGGTGGCGCTTCGTCGGCTGGAGGTACTGGCCGAAGGTGACGACGTCGACGCCCGCGGCGCGCAGGTCCGCGAGCGTCGCGCGGATCTCGTCGTCGGCCTCGCCGAAGCCGAGCATGATCGACGTCTTCGTGAGGACGCCGGCGGACGCCTTGGCGTGGCGCAGCACGTCCAGCGTCTGCCGGTAGCCCGCGCGGCGGTCCCGCACCAAGGGCGTGAGCCGCTCGACGGTCTCGATGTTGTGCGCGAAGACGTTGAGGCCGCTGTGGGCCACGGTCTCGACGCGGGCCAGGTCGCCCCCAAAGTCCGGGCTCAGCACCTCCACGAGTAAATTCTCGTTGGCCAGTTTCAACTCCTTGACCGTCTCGGCGATGTGGCCCGAGCCGTGGTCGTGGACGTCGTCGCGGTCCACGGACGTGATGACGACGTAGTCCAAACCCCACTCGGCGACGGCCCGGCCCGTGTTCTTCGGTTCCTCGGGGTTGAGGGCCCGGGGCGTCCGGCTCGTCTTCACGGAGCAGAAGCGGCAGCCCCGCGTGCACGTGTCGCCCATGATCATGATCGTCGCCGTCGCCGTGTGGTCGTCCTCGTCGGGCTTCGAGCCGTCCTCCTTGCGCGCCGACTTGCCGCCCCAGCACTCGCCGATGTTCGGGCACCGCGCCTCCTCGCAGACCGTAGCGAGGCCGAGCGACCGGACCGTGCCCCGGAGCCGCTCGTAGTTATCGCCCTCGGCGGGCTGGGCCTTGAGCCACCGGGGCTTCGGGAGCTTGGCGAGCTTGCCGCCCCTCGTCGTCGCGGCGGCCTTGACGGCCCGCCGCTCCTCATCCTGGAGCGTCTCGCGCAGGGCCGCGAGGCGCGACCCCGGCGCGGCGGCGCGGGCCGCGGGGGCGCTCAGCGACCGCCGCGCGGCGGCGCGGGCGGACGACGCCAGCGACGCGGGAGCGGGAGCGCCCAGGGCCCGCCGGGGGACGACGGAAACGAGCCGCGTCGACGCCATCAGCCGCAGATGGAGGCCACAAAGTCAAGGTCAACACTGTTCAATTTGACGTGCATCGACGACCGCCGGCCGACTCCAGATCAGAGCCTGAGGCAGCCCGCGAGCCAGTCGCGCTCGCAGCCGCCGCGATCCGCGCAGCCCGAGCGCGCTCCGCCGCCACCCAGCAGCGACGATGCTCCGTTTCCTGCTCCTCGCCGCCTCCGCATCCGCCATAAAGCGCGATGCGAAGCGCCCGCTCAAAGCGCTGCGCGCGCGCGTCGCCGGCGGCGAGTCCGTCGCGAGCGCCCTGTCCCGCGCGGACAAGCTCAACGTCGCCGCGTCGTTCGTCGGCGGCGGCCTGGCGCTCTACGAGATGCGCGAGGAGCTCCTGGAGCTCGGGCACCACCACGGGCTGCTCATGGTCGCCCTCAGCCGCCTCGCTCGGACCTTCGCGGACCTCGAGGAATTGGCGCTGCAGGCGCGGAAGGGCCTCCGCGCCAGGGCCGGCCTCCTGAAGCGCCTCGTCCTCAACCACCGGACGCTGCGCCTGCTCTGCGTCTTCGCGCTCGTCGCGAGCGGCTACGAGGTCTTCCAGGACCTGAAGCCCGGCGGCCACCACGGCATGCTCCTCCTCAGCCTCCACGAGCTCCACGACGTCGGCGAGGAGGTCGTCGGCGAGGGCGAGGGGCCGCTCGCGCGGATCCTGGGGAACCCGTTCCTGAAGCTGGCCCTCGCGGCCGGCGCGCTCGGCTTCGCGGCCGTCGAGCTCGCCGAGGACCTCACGCCGGGCGCGCACCACGGCGTCGCCGCCATCGCCCTCGGCCACGTCGTCAAGGGCGTCGCGACGGTGCGCGCGGAGCTCAAGGAGGCGACGCACGCGGACTGAGCTCCGCGGCCGAAGGAGCGCCCCGACCTTCGCCGCGACCGACCAAAACGCGACGCTCCGGCGCGCAGCTATCGCGCGCAGATACTTTTTAGCTGGTCGTGCAGAGCATGAAGCAGCCCGGTTGCCGCTTCGCGCCGATAATTTCGTCTGAGACGCCAATTCTCCAGAGGGCGGCATGGCAGCCCCCGTGCGGTCCAGGAACCCTCTGAGCGGTGGACAAATTACGCGTTTCGGCATCGGATCCGGTGTCTCGTGCCGCGCCACCGATTTTGTCCACGGGAGAGCTTGCCGATGGGCCGCGTTCGAGAGGAGTTGACGGGCGGCGGCGGGGACGCACCGCCCGAGTATGGTCGAGACAGAGTCTTTCAGCTGGACCTAAAGGCGGTTCCGGCCTCGGAACCGGTGCCCCGAGGGGCGCCAAGCTTTAGGTCCAGCGATCTCGTCCTTGTTTCGACGGTAACGGGAGCCGCTGCGGGCCGCGGCGGCGCCCGAACCCGACCAGACGAGCTCGACCATATCGAGCCCCGCGACCTAACCCTTGCACCGAGGCGATGCGTGGGTGACGATGAACGATCTCTGGTGCTGCGAGAGCTCAAATCTAGCTCGAAGGGGTCGGGGAAGCCGAACGCGCCCCATCCCAGCCCATAAAACCTCTCGTTCGCGTCGCCCCGGAATCGGCTCGATGTCAAGTTTTCGCCGTTGCCTCGTCCGTACGCGCGCGGTCAACAAAGCCACTGGGATCGTGGTACGTCGTTGCATTATGGCTGGGCTGTGGGCCTGAGAAGCTGATGGATTCTCCATCGCACGCTCGAAAACGTGCTCGATGTTTCGAGCGAGTGCAACCGGTAAACATGGGCTCAGGCGTATCTGCGCGCGATAGCAGCGTAGTAGAGAGCTTTTATTTAAGCAGCCCCAGGTTGAATTGGATATGTGAAAAGAACCTCAGAGTTCGGGGCAGCATGGCCTATGACGAGGCGTCGCCGCTCGTGCGGTCCAAGGACTGGCGGCGGCCGTTCCTCGCGGCCTGCGCCGGCCTCGCCTGCTCCGCGGCTCTCGTCGTGCGCGGCGCGCGGCGGCCGAGCGTGTTAGCGCTGGACGCTCGGAGCGGACGCAGCATCGACAAAGTGTTCTACATCAATTGCGACGCCGACCTCGACCGCCGCGCGTCCATCGAGGCCCAGCTCGACCGAGCGCTGCCCGGCGTGCCCCGGGAGCGCGTCGCCTGCACGGACACGGCCTCGGCGAAGTTCGCGTACGAAAGCGGCGGCGTCCGCGGGCTCGACCTCTCGACGGAGACGGCGCACTTCGGCGCCGACGAGGCCTACACGACGCTGGCCATCTACCTGTCGCACACGTCGATCCAGGAGACGATCGCGGCGATGGACGACGGGCTCTACCTCGCGTTGGAGGACGACGCCGTCTTCGCGGACGGCTTCCTCGAAAAGTTCCGGGCCCTGGACCTGCCGGAGGCCTTCGACCTCGTGCGCCTCGGCTGCTGGACCGAGGAGTCCCCCGAGGACCGCGCGACGAAGGACGCCTTCGTCGCGGCCGCGCCGGCGCGCGCGTCCGCGACGACGAGGTACCTCGGCGGCCACGCGGAGCTCTGGACGCCCCGCGGCGCGGCGACCTTCCTCGAGCGGCTCGCCGTCTACGACGGCGGCGCCGTGAGCTCCATCGACGGCCTCGAGCGCACGGACGACGTCGCGGCCTTCGCGAGCTACTGCCTCGCGTGCGCGTCGACGATCGTGGCCACGGACGAGGCCCTGCCCCAGGACCACTCCGACGGGAGCGGCGCGGACGCGCGGACCTGCGTGTCGGCGCGATAGTCCCTAGCCCCTAGCGTCCTCGCGCGCCTTCTTCTCCCGCTCGCGGAAGTCCTTCGGCGCCCAGCTGCCGCAGGAGACCGTCGCCGCCTCGGACGCGGCGCCGCGGATGGTCTCCGGCGCGTCGAGCCACGCGTCGAGCTTGCGCTTCGCCGTGTCGTTCTTCGCGATGGCCGGGCGCCACGCGTCGCGCAGCGCGTCCCGCTCCCCGCGGTCGAGGTCGCCGCGCCAGGCCGGGAACCAGTCGAAGACGCGCTGGAGGATGAGCGCCGTCGCGACGCTCAAATTGAAGGACGTCGTGAAGCCGACCATCTCGACGAAGACGCGCCGCGCCGCCGCGGCGAGGAACGCGGCGTCGCAGCCGTCGGCCTCGCGGCCGACGACGACGGCGACCTTCGGCGCGGCGGCGACGCAGGCCGGCCGCGCCGCCGCGAGCGGCAAGGCGCCGGCGCCGTCGGCGGCGCACCAGATCTCCCAGCCGTCGGCGAGGAGCGCGGCGACGCACGCCTCCGGGTCGTCGAAGCGCCGGAGGCTCAGCCACGCGTCCGCGCCCTTGGCGACGGTCTTCGCGCCGCGCTTCGCCGAGCGCTTCTTCTTGTCGACGAGCACGGGATTGACGCTCCAGACGTGCTGGACGCCCAGCGCCTCCGCCGTGCGATGGACGGCGGCCTCGTTGTGCGGGTCGTGGATGCGGTCGAGCACGAGCAGCACGCGCCCCGTTCGCGCCCGCAGCACCTTCTCGCAGCGCACGACGCGCGCCGGGCACGACGAGTCGGTGCCGGCCTCCAAGGGTTCGCTAGAGGTAGCGGGCGCGTCGGTCTCGGCCATGGGCTCGTCAGTACTTGCCATAGGCAAGCTCGCTGAACCGATGTTGCCGAGATGTTGCCGCTCAAGAGCATCGCAATCGCCCCGATGGCGCCAAATGGGCGCCATCTGGGCTGCCTCGCGCTCCTCCTCGCCGCGCGGTGGAGTGTCGGCGACGAGGAGCGGCGGGAGACGGGGGCGCTCATCAGCGACGGCCTGGCCTGGGAGCACTCCTGCCGCGCCGAGGCGGGCAGCTCCTGCGCGTCCCTCGGCGACGACGACGACCGCTTCTTCGCGGACCGGCTCGTGCGCGGCGCGCTCCGCGTCGTCGAGGACCCGGAGTGCCAGCAGGGCCACGCCCTCGACGCCTCCGGCCCGGGCTTCTCCATCCTCGAGGCCGCGCGGGTCTTCCGGAAATGCCGCGTGCTCGTGCTCCGGAACGCGATGGACCGCGGCGACGTCGAGCAGTTCCGCGACGCGCTCGCGGACCACATCCTCGCCCTGAAGAACGGGACCTTGTCCATGAAGGGGTCGACGACGCACGGCGAGGACTACTTCGTGTTTCCCCTGAGCAACCGCGAGGACGACGACGACGACCGCGACCACGCGCGATGGCTCATGCTCCTCCCGAAGACCTTCGCGGCGCCGGAGATCGTCGCGCCGCCCTACCTGACGCAGCTCCTGAGCCACCCGCGCATCCTCGGCCAGGACTTCGTGTTGAACGACGCGGGCGTCGCCATCGCGGAGCGCGAATCGGCGCCGCAGGTCTGGCACAAGGACGACGACTACCTCTTCGGCGAGGACGCGCTCAGCGCCCACGGCATGGCGGGCCACGACTACGGGTCCTACAGCGTCACGGTCATGCACCCGCTCCTCGACATCCACGGCGACCGGGGGCCGACGGAGTTCTGCATGGGCACGTCGTGGCTCTCGGGCTGGAACTACGACGACCACCCCAAGGACGAGACCATCGTCGAGGCGCTGAAGGACCGGACGCTCATGGACACGCTCCTCGAGTACTTCCCGGACCCCAACGACCCGACGCTCGACCACTGCTTCTTCGGCAAGGGCCGCCGCGTCGAGCGCCTGAACGTGACGGACGTGCTCCTCTTCGACTACCAGGTCAAGCACCGCGGCGGCACGAACCGGTCGCCGGACCTGCGGTCCCTGCTCTACCTCACCTACGCGCGCAAGTGGTACAAGGACACGAACTTTGCGCCGCGCGCGTCGTCCGACAAGGCGCGGGAGCTCGACTTCGTCGTCGGCAAAGGCACGGGGCCGCTGTCGACGGCGCGGAAGCGGCGCTACGCCAAGGTCATCTCCATGGCGCGCTTCGCCGAGGTGGCGCCGGGCCCCAACGCCGACGCGCCGCTGAGCTTCGCGCCGCGGCGGAGGGCGCCCGCGCTCGAGAACATCTCGCGGCCCTTCGCGTACGACCCGTCGAGCCGCATCGCCGGCAAGCTCCACGACGACTGGGTCGCCGCCGTCACGTCCGAATTCGGCGGCAAAACCGAGCTCTAACCTGTCTTCTGTGTGTGTCCTTAGCGTTCGACGGGCGCCACGGATCCCGGCGCGGCGGTGGCCGCGTGGTGCGACGCGTCCGCGCCGCAGTAGAGCGGGAAGGGCGTGCGCGTCGTGAGCGTCCACGCGGGCCCGTTCGCCGCGACCATGGCGGCGTAGTGTGGCGTTTGCTGCCCCCGGTCGTCGACGACGCGCGTCAACGTGTACCGCTCGCCGCACCGCCGCCCGCAGCACGCCTTGCACAGGACGGAGTCGCGGATCCAGAGGTTCGGGTCCTCCGCCTGCTGCTCCATCGTAAAGTCCGCGATGCACCGGCAGCTCTCGACGCCGCAGCAGCACGGCCAGTCGAAGGAGGTGCTGCGGATGTCCGCGCGCGTCGCGTCTTCGGACACGTAGACGGCGTAGCTCCCGCAGCAGAGCGCCGAGTGCGAGAGCTTGGTCGTCGAGTACCAGGCGTCCGGCGCGTAGATCTTGAACTTGATGCGCCGTCGCGCCGCATCGAAATGCGAAGTGTTAAAAGAAAGCAGGCTCGGGTCGCCGTTGCCCGGAAGCCACATGATGCCCCGGAAAGGTGCAGGCACGTCCGTAGTTGGCAGGTGCCACCACTCTGAAGCTTTTAGGCCGTCGCGCTCCTGCGTGTGCTTGTCGTAGTAGCACAGGCAGGAGCCCGACATGGGTGCACAGCTAGGATCTTTCCCCATGAGCAGCCTCCATACTCGTCAACTACTCAGACTGCACCGTCAACGTTGAATCGACCTTGACGCCCATAACTGCGTTGGGCAGCATGGCCGCCGAGGCGCGGGACGAGAACTGGTACGTGGAGACGAAGAAGAAGATCCGGGAGGCCTTCCAGCTCTTCGACAAGGACCGCAAGGGCTGCGTCATCCAGGAGGAGGTGTCGACGATCATGCGCTACCTCGGCGCCTACCCGACGGAGCGCGCCATGGTCAAGGAGATCCTCCCGGACATGATGGTCCGCGGGCCGGCGTCCTCCGGACGGTGTTTCGCGCTGATCGGACGAGCTGGCGTCGCGGGCCGCCCGAGCGCCTTTCGTCGCGCCCGTCCGAAGGCTCGCCGCGCGCCGCGCGCGTCGCGTCCGTCGCTTCGACCGCGCCCGGCCCCCGCAGGAGGACGAGCCGTCGGCGTTCGTCAAGTACGAGAGATTCGAGCCGAAGATGCTCGAGATTTTGGCCGAGGGCGACTGGGAGCCCGACTCCGAGGAGGTGCTGCTCCAGGCCTTCCGGGTCTTCGACGAGGACGGCAAGGGCTACATCGAGGCGAACCGCCTCCGCGAGGCCCTCATCACGAAGGGCACGCCCTTCCGCGAGAAGGAGATCGACGCCTTCCTCTCCGTGGCCAAGGACCTCGAGACGGGCCACATCTACTACGAGGACTACGTCGCGCTCCTCACCGCGGACACCGCGGAGTAGGGTCCTAATCCGCGCGAAGGTAGGCGGCGCGCTTGAGCCGCGGGTCGTCCGGCGACGCGATCGGCGCGTGGGCCGCGGCCCACCGCGCGAGGTCCGCCGACGTGAAACGGAAGTCGTCGACGAAGACCTGCGTGCGCGCGGCTCTCGCGCGCGCAGCCTTCGGCAAGCTCCGCGCGGCGCGGCGGAAACAGAAGCAGAAATTCACGGGCGCGGCCGAACACGACTGGCAGCTTCGCTTTCTGGAACTCGCGCTCGAGCGGGGACCGCTGGGCGACGACGATCGCGCCAAAGTAGAGGGCTTCCCAGGTCCGAAAGCAATCGAACCCCGCGCCGACGGGGGACCTGCGCGAGGGCGCGTAGGTCATAGGTTCGTAGGCTCCGGACGAGGCTACGTAGGCGCGTGGGCGCCTACGTAGCCCGTCAAAAGCGGTGCCTACGCAGGCGCCAGAGGCTCGAGCAGAGGCTACGTAGCCTCGTAGGCGCCTACGTAGGCACCCACGGAGCGACGCCGCGGGCGACAACACAAAGGCGTACGACGCCATGGCCTCCCAGACGTCCCCGCGGCGGCCGAGGACGACGTCCGCGCCCGATGCGACGGCCTGGTCGTAGAGCTCCGTCCGGGACGCGACGCCGCGGTGCCGCGCGCTGCTCGACGAGTCCCGCGCCCAGGTCACGAGGCACCGATGGGCGCGCGTCGCCGGCCGCGTCACGGCGCGCGCGATCTCGTGCTCGAGGACGGCCCGCGCGAGGTCGTCGTCGCCGCCGGCCCCCCGCAGGTCCAGCCCCAGCGGCAGCCAGTCCGTGCGCCGCGCCCGCTCGTGGACCAGGGCCGCGCGGTCGAGGTTCGCCGCCGCGACGGCCGCGCCGCCGGGTCTCAGGACCGCGGCGCGCTCGTACGCGGCGGCGACGTCGCGCTTCGGGTAGTCGCGCGGCCAGCACCGGTCGGAGCCGACGACGACGGACGTCGCCACGCATTTCGCGGCGTCGAGCGCGAAGCCGCCGGCCCAGCAGACGTCGACGATGTCCGCCGCCGCGTCCTCGAGGCCGCCGCGATGCGCCGCCGTCGACGCGCCCGCCTCCGCGGGATTCCGGAACAGCGCGAGCACGCGGACCGTCGCCGGGAGGTCGACGGACGCGACGACGTTCTCCGCCGCGAGGACGACGGAGAGCTGGGCCGAGGCGCGGAGGTGCAGCGCCGCCAGCCGATTCCCCGCGACGGCGAGGACGCGCAGCGCGGGCAGCTCCGGCAGCGCCGCCAGCCGGTTCCGCGTCGCCTCGAGCAGCCGGAGCTTCGGCGCGGCGGGGATCGCGCCGAGACGATTGCCGTCGACGACGAGGAGCTCGAGGCTCGCCGGCAGCGGCGGGAGCGCGAGGAGCCGGTTGTTCCGGAGGCGGACGGCCGCGACCGTCGGCGGCAGCGGCGCCAGCGCCGCGACGCGGTTGTCCGAGAGGTCCAGGGAGAGAAGCACGCTTGGCGCGTCTCCGATGCGGTTGCCCCGCGCGTCGAGGGCCTCGAGGCGCGGCGCCGCCGGGAGAAACGTCAGGCGATTGCGGTCGACGCCGAGGTCGCGGACCGCGTTGAGACGTTCCGGGAGCGTCGCGAGGCGATTGCGGCCCACCCGGAGCCGCGTCAGGCGCGCGAGATCCGCCCAGGTCTCCGGCAGCGCCTCGAGCGCGTTGCCCTCGAGGTCGACGCGCTCGAGCGCCGCGTAGTCGCCGGCGGGCAGCGCCGCGAGGCCGCAGCCGCGCGCCTCCAGCACGCGCAGCGACGCCGGGATGCGCGTCGGGAGCGCCGCGCCGCCGCCGGAGACCCGCAGCTCCCGCAGCCGCGGCCAGGGCTCGTGGAGCAGCGGCGCGACGACGTCGAGCGACGCGACGGAATTCGCCGCGGGGCGCGCGTCCGGGTCCGACCGCAGCCACGCGCGGTTCTCCAAATCCAAGACCTCGAGGTCCGCGAGGACGCCGAGGCCGGCGACGGCGGCGAGCTGGTTGCTGCCGAGGTCCAGGCGCGTCAGGAACGGGGCCCCCGCGACGTCCGCGGCCGTCAACGCGTTCCCCGCGGCGACGAGCGTCCGCAGCGCCTCGCATTCGGGGAACAGGCGCGCGAGGTCGTTGTCGGCGACGTCGAGGGTCTCGAGCCGCGGCGGCAGCGCCGGGAGCGCTTCGAGCAGGTTGCTTTTCAGCGACAGCGTCGCGAGGCACGGCGCGAGGTTGAGGAAGTTTGGAGGCAGGCGGACGATGGCGTTGCCGTCGGCGCGCAGCGTCACGAGCGTCTCGAAGCTGAGGCGGGGCAGCGCGTCGAGGCCGCGGAAACGGCAGTCGAGCGACGACGCCGCGCGGACCTCGCGCGCCGCGGCCGCCGCGGACCGCTCCGCGCCGCGCGCCGCGGCCGCCGCGCCGCGCGCCGCACCTTCCGCTATGCGCGCCGCCGCGGCCCACGCGGCGCGCGCCTCGTCCGACTCGCGCATCGCCGCGAGCTCCGCGTCGCGCTCCTTGATCCACTTGTGCTCGGCGCGCCGCTCGCGCCTTCGGACCTCGGCCAGCGACCGCTCGCGCTCGCGCTCCGCGTCGCGCCGCTCCACCTCCGCGCCCATGGCCGCGAAGGCCGCGTTCGCCGCCTCCTCCGCGTCCTCGGCCCACCGGCCGTCGTAGGCGTCCTCCGCGTGCCGCAGGCGCCGCATCATCGTAGCAGGCGACTCCATGATGTTCATGGTCGTTTTTTCTTCCGAGGCCTTCCACACGCGCCTCCGCGTCGCCGGCGACGACTCCATCGGTGCCGGCAACCACGAGTCCATTGGTGCGGCAAACGACGCANGCGAACTAGGGATGGGCTGCCTCGAACCCGCACATTGCGTGGTTCAACGTGGTTCTTGTCGTTTGAGGCTTTTCTTGCCGCGGTGCAGCTGAGACTGGAGTGTTGACGCCGAACGACGCGTTGGGGATGAGCTTGTACCTGTTGTCCCATTCGCTGGCTCTGGGCCACCGTCGCCACCGTCCATGCGCTCTCGTCGCGGCCGCCCTACCCGCCGGAAC
>NW_008705576.1:563897-578159 GCF_000186865.1 Aureococcus anophagefferens
GAAAAGTGGTGCGCGCCACCCTACCGACCAGAGGACCGAGTCGGAAGCGGTGGTCGGACCCCAGGGGGCGCGCACAGCGCTGCGCGCCGCGCCGGCGGGCTGTCACTGCGACAGGTTACGGTGTGACGCGTTTGAGGCTTTTCTTGGCGCGGTGCTGCTGGCATGGAGTGTTGACGACGAACGGCGCGTTGGGGATGAGCTTGTACCTGTTGTCCCAATTCCGCTGGCTCTGGGCCACCGTCGCCACCGTCCATGCGCTCTCGTCGCGGCCGCCCTACCCGCCGGACCTCGTGAAGCCCGCAGCTCTGAGCCGCTTCGTCACGCAGCGCGCCGTGCAGCAGCAGCTCTACTACTTCGAGCTCAACATGGACGAGACGAGCGGCGACTACCTCGCCGAGCACCTGCGGCCGCCGCCGACGGAGGACGAAGAGGATGGCCGCAGCCCGCCGCTCGACGCCGACTACCACGGCGTCGGCGCGCTGCCGTCCCGAACGTCGTGCGACTACCTCTGCGCGCTCCTCGACGAGGACGACCTCGAGATCGTCGTGAAGAAGCCCATGGGCTGCGCCGCGGGCCGGGGCCACGGCGGCATCAACGGGCTGACGGGCGAGCCCATCAACCGCGGCGCCAACCCCTACCTGAAGCCGCGCTACGTGGAATACGTCTTCGACGTGCGGCCGAAGCAGATCGCCCAGCGCGTCTTCGCGATCCGGGAGCAGGTCGCCGAGGAGTGCGCCGCGGACCTGCGGGACTTGGTCGCGCGCGAGTCGGACGACGTGCGCGAGCGGGCGCTCTACGGCACGGAGGCGCCCGTCTTCGACGACACGCGGCAGGGCGGCGCGGGGCAGCGCGCGTCGCCCTTTCGGGGCGCGACCTACGATCTGATCCTGCAACTCGCGACCGCGGCGACGATCGACGAGCTACTCCGCGAGGACGCGGCGAAGTTCGCGAAATTGGACGCGATCTGGCGCGACTTTCGACCCGGCTTCTTCCAGCACAACCCCTGGACGCGCGGCGACCCGAGCCGGCGGTCGGTCACGCACCGGCTCTTCGAGGCCCTCGTCGGCATCGCGCCGGGCTTCGACGGCGAGAAGCTCGTGTCGGACCCGACGACGGCGGTCGTCCTCGAGCGGCGCGCGCAGCTGGCGCGGGCCTGGGCCGACGCGCTCGGCGACGTCCCCGAGGAGAACGCGCGGTGGAACCGGTGGGCGCTCGAGACGTCCTTCGCGTCGACGGCGTAAGGTATATGCACACTTAAATGTTCAAACAGCATGTTCAAAACGGCGCCGTCGGGCCCCGCGCGCCGGTCCGGCGCGCGCGGGGCCGTCATCCGCGCGGAGAGGGGGGAGCAGGGTCACACCTCCGCCGTCCGGCGTCAGCCGGGCGTCATCGTCCGCGCGAGCGCGAGCGAGTCGCCCGGCTTCGTCACGGCGCGCGCGAGCGGCTCCGGCGCGGCGACGGAGTCGTTGGAGAGGCCCAGCGCGTCGCGGAACTCGTAGCGCAGGTTCTTGTTCATCGTCGCGCCGACGCAGTAGGGCGGGAAGCCCCGGATCCACCGCATGACGACGACGCCGCCGACCTGCGCCTTCACCGTCGACCAGTGGGACGACAGGGGCGCGTCGGGCTTGAAGGAGAAGAGGAAGCCGAGCTGGTGGAAGGGCGCGACGACGGGCTGGATGGCCATGGGCAGCGTGAACTGCAAAAACGTCTCCGCGGATCTGAGATTCATGTCCGTGGCCGCCGCGAGCTTCGGCGCTAACAGCGGCGGCAACGTGAAGACGACGGACATGCCCGTGAGGTCGCGCACGGCCCAGGCGCCGTAGGATTTCGGGGGCAGCGCCGCCGCCGTGGCGCCGCCGAAGATGCGCGCGAACGCCGCGTCCTTCCACATCGCGAGCGACATGTTGCCCGCGAAGACGCTGCTCGTCTTCGCCGCGGCGAGCGACGTCTTCTTGTGCTGCTCCGCGGAGCAGACGAGGTTGTTGATCGTGTAGGTCCCGGCGAAGAGCGCCCAGGCGTACAGAAACTCGGGCCGCCGCAGGGCCCGCGGATCCAGGAAGCCCCGCATCGTCGCCGTGAACGACGCGAAGATGTTGGCCCGGCCGGCCGACGACTCCGTGATGGCCTTGTCGACGGCGGCGACGACGGGCGCGACGAAGACGGCCGACGTGAACGCAGCCGCGAGGTCGCTCCCGACCTCGGCGGCCATGCTTTCGTCGATGGATAAGACCGGGCTGCTGCCTCGTCACCACGGTCAGAATCATTCCGTTCAGAGAAACTGACGGTGAACTGGCAAATTCGACCTTCCTGCGTGTCGCGACGTCGCGATGGGGCTGCCGCGACTCCTCCTCGTCGTCGCCGCTCTCTGCGGCGCCCAGCGCATCCCGGAGCTGCCGAGCCTGCCCGTGCCCAACGAGCCCTTCGCCGTCCTCGAGCACGTGAATTTGAACTCGGGCCGGGCCTGGGACCGGCGCGTCGACGCCTTCTATTTCGAAGTACTGCGCTGCGCGCGCGACAGCCGCGCGTCCCACACGCTGACGCGGACGAACGAGGCGCGCGAGTTTCGCTCGCAGCCGGCCCTGGCGAACCTGTCCTGGGCGAACGTGGGCCTGCAGCAGTTCCACCTGCCGGTCGGCGACGGCATGGAGGACGGGGACGGGCACCACTTCCAGACGATGCGCGGCGAGATCGCGCTCCTCTACGCCCGCGGCGCCCTCGACGACCTGCGGGCGCGCCTCGAGGCCTGGGGCGCGGAGGTCGACGACGAGTTCCGCTTCGAGGGGCCCTTCGGCAACCGGTTCGTCGTCGAGGCCGTCGACGATTCGAGGTCGCGCGAGCTCGTGGGCCCCGTGAAGGGCGTCAGGAAGGGCGGCATGGACACGATGTTCATGGGCATCTCCGAGGGTGTCGGCATCCGCGGCGTCGCCTTCGACGTGCCGACGGGCGCCGCGAAGAAGATCTGCAAGTTCTACGACTTGGTCTTCCACGCGAAAACGACGCTCTCCAAGGGCGCCTGCGCCGTCGCCATCGGCTTCGAGCAGCGGCTCACGTTCACGGACGTCGCCGGCGACGTGCCGGCCTACGACGGCCACCACCTGGCCATCTACGTCAACGGCGACGCGTGGACGGCGACCTACGACCAGCTCTTCGTCCGCGGCCTGCTCTACAACAACCCGCGCTTCCCCCAGTTCAAGTACGACTCGCTCAAGGACGCCCTCGAGCACAACGAGTTCCGCATCCGGGGCTTCCCGGACCTCGACGCCGTCGAGGGCCACGGCCACCCGATCATCTTCGAGCTCGAGCACGAGATACGCAACCTGCGGCACCCGGGCTTCGCGCTCAAGAGCCGGCTCCCGCGCGGGCCGGAGCACGGCTTCTTCGGCAACGAGCTCTAACTACGACTGGGGAGTCCCGAGCTGCTGTGGCGCCGACGGTGAAGCAAGTGGTGAATCTGTGGTGAATCTACCGTGCGGCCTGGAAGAACGCATCACTCCTGCCCGCGGGGCGGAATGGGGCTGCGCGGGGCCGCCGGGATGGCGAACGCCCGGGGCGGGTTCGACGGCGTCCAGGGCTCGAGCAGCGCCTGCGACGACGCGTCGCGCGCCTTCGACGACGCGACGTCCGTGCGGAGCGTGTCCTGGGCGCCGAGCCCCGTGCCGCGGCCCCGCGACGACCGCTGCCGGCGGCGCGCGCGGTCCGAGGGCGGGGAGCCCCGGGCGCCGCCGCCGCTCCGCTGCGGCGTCTGCGCCGGCCCCGTGGCGAGCGGCTACCGCCACGTGCTCGCCTGCTGCGTCCGCGCGGTCTGCCGGAGCTGCCGCGGCGCGGTCCGCGGCGGCCACGTCTGCGGCTGCGGCGTCGCCCACCCGCTGCCCGACGCCGAGATCGTCGCGCGGCTCGAGGCCCACGCCGCGAGGGGCCACGCCGCGGCGACGACGCGGCTGGGCGTCGCGGCCGGCCGCGGCCACTTCGGCCTCCGGCCCGACGCGGCGCGCGCCGCGGCGCGCTTCGACGCCGCGGCGGCCCTCGGCGACGCCGCGGGCCAGTACAACCTGGGCTTGGCTTATTTAGCGGGCGACGGCGTGCGGCTCAACAAGAGCCGCGCGGCCAAGTGCTTCCGCGACGCCGCGGACCAGGACTTCCCGCCGGGCCTCCACAACCGGGGCATGTGCTACGCCTTCGGCACGGGCGTGCCCAAGGACCACGCGCGCGCAATCGAGCTCATCACGCGCGCCGCGGCCCTCGGCGAGCCCAACGCGGCCTTCGCGCTCGGCCAGTGCTACCGCACGGGCACCTTCGGCGTCGCCGCGGACGCGCGCAAGGCGCGGGCCTGCTTCGGCCGCGCCGCGGCCCTCGGCCACCCCGACGCCGCCGCCCTCGTCGCCGGCGACGACGGCGCCGCGTAAGCGTTCGTGTGTTTCCTTTTTTTTTACTAGTAGGTGCAAGCTGGTTCAACATGGTTCACCGTGGGGATATGAAGCCGACATCAATTTTTAGGACCTGGTGGTTGCTTACTTGGTTGCTCGATGGGCTTCCACCTGGGGCAGCTCCGCGTGCTGCTCGGCGCGCTCGTCGCCGCGTCCGTCGTCGGCGACGACGTGGGCGCGTCGCCGTTCCCCTTCGACGTCCAGACCTGCACGGGCATCAGCAGCTCCCAGGAGTGGTGGAACCGGACGCGCGACGCGGGCTACGACGCGAGCGTGCGGCCGAACCACGCCCTGGTCCTCGCGACGGGCCGGGGCGGCCACGGGGACCCGGACGTCGTCGAGATCCAGTTCCGCCTCCTCGAACTCAAGGAGGTCGACTCCATCCGCCGCGAGTTCGCGATCCTCGTCTACGAGCGCATCTGGTGGACGGACCCGCGGCTCGCGTGGTCCGTGGCCGACGACGCGTGCCTCGAGTCGCTCGACATCATGCGCTACGCGGGCGACATCTGGCAGCCCGACGTCGTCGTCGAGAACATCGCGGGCGTGGGCTTCCCCTCCGAGGCGTCGGCGAAGCCGGAGATGCTCGTCGTCACGCGCGAGGGCCGCATCTGCTCGAGCAAGATGATCATGCTGGCGCTGAGCTGCGACATGCACTACGGCCGCATGCCCTTCGACACGCACCGCTGCCCGATCCTCGCCGCGTCCTACGTCCACGGCTCCGCGGACCTGCGGGTCGTCGCGCGCGGCGGCACGCCGGGCGTCGGCGGGAGCGGCGTGAGCTTCTCCTCGGGCAGCCACATCAAGAACCCGATCTGGGTCGTCGCCGAGGCCGAGCCCGTCCACGTATCCGGCGAGAACGTCGTCTACGACACGGACGGCCTGCGGAGCATCCGCCGCGAGTCGATCCTCAGCGACATCGACCAGGACTGGGACTACGTCGAGGCCTCGCTCAAGCTCGAGCGGAAGGCCCGGTACTTTTACGTCAACGCCATCATCCCCGACGCCATCTTCATGATGTTCGTCTACACGGGCTTCTTCGTCGACCGCGCCGCGGTGCCCGCGCGCGTCGCGTGCGTCGCCATCGGCCTCCTCATCGAGCGGACGATGATCAACGGCGTCTACGCCGTGCTGCCACCGATCAGCTACGGCGTCTGGCTCACGGACTACCTGCTGTACTCGCTGCTGCTCATGGCGGCCGCGGCCGTCGAATTCGGCTTCGTCAGCTACTTCGTCGGCCGCGAGAAGATGGGGCACGCGATCCGCGACGCGATCAACACGCACGGCCGGGACATCCTCGCGCGGCTCGACGCCGCCGTCGAAAAGCAGGCGGAGGCCGCGGCGCCCGCGCCGAAGCCCGCGCCGGCGCCCGCGCCGCCGCCGCCCGCGCCGCCGCCGCCCGCGCCGCCGCCGCCGCCGCTGTCGCCGACGGCCAAGTGGGCGGGGATGCTCGCCTGCCGGCCGGAGGAGGCCCAGCCCGAGCCCCAGCTCAGCGCCATCGCCGTCTTCCCCGACGACGTCGAGGCGCGCGCGGCCGCGCGGCGCGCGCCGCCGCCCGCGCGCGGCGGCGACGAGGGCCGCGGCGACGCGCGGCGCGACGAGCACGCCGCGGCCAAGGAGACGCTGACCAAGTTCGACCCCTTCGAGCCCACGCTCGCGCGCCTTGCGCCGCCCGCGCGCATCCTTGTCGAGCGCGTGCGGACGCGCTACCTCGCGGTGCTGCGCGAGGGCCAGTACCGCGTCGGCGAGGAGCAGACGCGGAAGCTCCTCGCGGACTTCAACGTCCGCGTGTCGCAGCGCGTCATGACGCACCTCTGGGACGCGACGCCCCACGGCGACTCCATGGACTTTGACGACTTCCTGCGGCTCCTGCTCGACGTCGACGTCCACGTGGAAGTCGCGCTCCAGAAGACGCACACGACGAGCCTCGACTTCAAGATGCTCCCCCGGTCCCTCCAGCTCGACATCGTCGCGCGCTACGTGTTCCCCGTCGTCGTCATCCTGAAGATGGGCATCTTCTTCGCGCTCGTCTCCTCCTACCCGTCCTGAGCGCGCGCCGAGTCTCTAGTTGAGGTGCAATGTTTCCCTGGGCTTGACGTCCCATCAGCGGGCGCACGATCGGCTCTCCGAGATTGAGTGCACTTTGCTGTTCAAGGTGCCGTCCGAGCGGGCGACGCCACGATGGGCTCGGGCTCTCCCTAGACCAACACCATGAACGACAACACGACGTTCTGGAGCCCGGACCCGTCGCGGCTCGTCGTCGCGCTGCAGCCCGGCGAGCGCGTCGTCGTCGTCGGGTCCGCCTGGCTGCGCTGCCTCGCCGGCGCCTGCGAGGTCCACGGCCACGCGCTCGAGGCCGGCGCGCCGCGCGTGCAACTCCACTCGACGCGGGCGCTGCCGCCCGTGTCGCTGCGCGGCGTGTCCCCCGGCGCGGGCGACGCCGCGGTCCTCGCCGCGGGCCCGGGCTGGCTGCGGCGCGGCGGCGCGGCGGTCGCGGAGCTCGAGGCCTTCGACGCGGCCGACGGCCTGCGGAGCGGCGCGCGCGACGCGGCGCAGGCCTGGGACGACGGGGCGCACCTACCGCGCGCGCGGCTCGCGGGCTGCGCCGCGTTCCGCGTCGGCGAGGACGGCGGCGGCCTCCGGCCGCTCCTCGAGCCGGCCGCGTGGGCCGGCGCGCGCCGGGCCTTCGCCGCGGCGGGCCGGGCGCCCTGCGGCGTCGTCGTCGGCGCCAAGGGCGCCGGCAAGTCCACGTTCTGCCGCCAGCTCCTCAACGGCCTCGGGAGGGCGGCGCTGCTGGAGCTCGACGTCGGCCAGCCGTCCGCGGGGCCGCCCGCGTGCCTGTCGCTGCGCGTGCTCGACGGCCCGCTGCTCGCGCCGCCCCACCTCTGCGCCCGGGAGCTCGGCGACGTAAAGCGGCGCTACTTCTTCGGCGACAACACGCCCCGCGACGACCCGGGCGGCTACCTCGACGCCGCGGCGGCGCTCCACGGGTTGTGGCTTTCCGAGCTCGCGCCCGCGGGCGTGCCCCTCGTCGTCAACACCTGCGGCTGGGTCACGGGCCTGGGGGCGGAGCTCCTCGCGAATGTGATCCGGGCGCTGCGGCCGACGCACGTCTTCGCGGCGGGCGACGCGGCCTTTTGCGCGCGGCGAGGCGCGCCCGTCGCTTCGGCGCTCGACGCGTGCGATCCGCGGCCGCACCTGCGCTGCCTCGGAAACTTCGCCGACGACGGCGAACACAAGCGGCGGCGCGAGTCCGAGGGGGACCTGGCCGCGCGGCGGCCCGCGGCGCCCGCCGCGCGGCGCGCGCTGCAGCTCGCGTGCTACTTCGCCGAAACGCTCGAATTCGGCGACGACGGCCCCGCGGCGCGCAACGGCGCCCTCGCGGACCCGCGCGGCGACGTGGCCGACGCCATCGCGAAAGCGGCGCCGCGCGTCGCGGACTGGCGGCGCCTGAGCGTGGCCTACGTCGGCGGCGCCGCGGACTTCGCGCCGGCGAGCCGCGCCGAGGCCGCGGCGACGCTGCCCTGGTCGCTCGTCGGCCTCGCGCGGAGCGCGGACCTGCCGCGCGACCTCGTCGCCGCCGCCGGCGGCGTGCCCGCGGGGGGCGCGGACGGGCCGGGCGTCTGGCCGCCGGCCGACTGGCTCCAGGCCGCGCCGTGCGCGGGCCTCGCGCTCGTCACGTCCGCGGCGGCGGGCGCCGTGCGGCTCTGGTCGCCCGCGGCGTCGCTCGACGGCTGCGACGTCCTGCTGCGGGGCCGGCTCGCGCCGCCCGTGGACCTGCTGTACCGCGGGCCGGCGCGCCACGGCGCCTTCGCGTTCCTGTCGTCCGAGTCCCTCGACCGCGACGACCTCGCGACGGCGATGAAGTCGCGGTCCAACATCGGGCGCAAGGCCCACAAGGCCGACGCCGCGAGTTAAGACGCTAGCTCATCACGGACGAGAGGCCGTCCATGGAGTAGGTCCGCTTCGCGAGGGACGCGAGCGTCGCGAAGCCGACCTCGGGCCGGTCGACGCCGCGCCGCGCCGCGACCTCCGGCCGGATGAGCTCCAGCCGCCCCGCGAAGGGCCGCTCGCCGTCGTCCCGGTGGTCCAGGTGCCCCGCGACGTCGAGGAACGCCGCGGCGTCGTCGACGCCCCGCTTGAAGAGCTCGAGCATCTCCCGCGGCGTGAACACGACGCCGGCGACGCGCCCCTGCCACTTGGCGTCGAGCGTGCGGTACCGCAGGACGAGCTGGGGCGTCGCCTCCCCGTCGACGAAGAGCGGCGCGTTGTCCGTGACGCCGCCGTCGATCGCGCGGCCGCCGCGGTGCGCGCGCCCGAGCGGTGAGCACGTGATCAGCGGCACGGACCCCGAGGCCATGAGCGTCGTGAAGAGGTCGCCGCGCGACGCGAAGGCGTCGACGCGCTCGTTCGCGCCCTTGGGGGGCGCGTAGGCGCGGACGCGCGTCAGCGACACCGTCAGCGCGCCCGGCGCCGGGAGCTCCGGCAGCCGGCCGCACTGGCGCTCGTAGAAGAGCTCCCAGTAGGGGCCCGGGTGCGCCAGGGGGAAGCGCTGGAGCATCGCGCCGAAGGAGAAGGACCAGCGCAGGCCGTCGGCGATGCCGTCGGACCTGGGCACACAAAGGTCTCGACGCGTGGATGCGTTTCGCGGAACGCGCGCGCGCGGAACAATCACGTTGAAGCGACGTTGAATCACCCGTTCGCGGCGACGCCGTCGGACCAGTGCATGAACGCGCAGAGTCCGCCGGCCGACGCGCCCGCGACTCGCCGCGTCGTGATGCCGTATGTCTTCAAGAAGTAGAGCGCGCCGGCGGCGTACAAGACCTTGAAGCCGCCGCCGCTGCAGACGACGTCCACCTCCAGCGGGAAGTCCGGCGCGATGCGCGCGCGCCGGACGGCGGCTGCTGCGTAGGCCTTGGCGTCGGCGATCTCCGCGTCCCAGCCGTCGAGCAGCCCGAGGAACTCGGCGACGGCGCGGGCGCAGTAGCGGCGATAGAGCATTATGGCTGCGATCGTCAATGCGACGGCTGCCCACGGCAAACGCGGATCCATCGTCACCCCGGATCGACTTCAGCAGCGGCGGTTGATGGGCAAGCTGAAGGGCAATTTTGCCTCAGGCCCAACCGCGACGAGGTGGTGCCCCAAGGAGGCCACGCCGCGCCCAGTCGCACCGCGCGCGCGCCTCCGCCCGCGCCAGACCTCCGCCACCATCGCCGACCGGTCTCCCATCACGTACCGCGCGCCCATGGGCCCGGCGCGCATCGGCGACCTGCGCCTCTACCTCGGCGACCGCCACGACGCCAAGGACCGGTCGCTCCTGCGGTCGTTGAAGATCACCGCGGTGCTCAACTGCACGCCGCCCCGCGACGAGTCGAGCACGGGCTGCCCCAACTTCTTCGAGAAGGAACCGGCCATGCGCTACCGCCGCGTGCCCATCTTCGACACGCAGGCGGAGGACGCGTCGGGCCATTTCGACGGCGCGTGCGACTTCATCGCGTCGCGGCTCCACCACGGCGGCGTGCTCGTGCACTGCAACCGGGGCGTGTCGCGGTCCGCGACCTTCGTCGTCGCGCACCTCATGACGTCCGCGGGGCTCTCGGTCGACGGGGCGCTCGATTTGGTCCGCGAGACGCGGCCGTCCGCGGCGCCGAACGACGCCTTCCTGGCGCAGCTCCGGGCGCTCGAGGCGCGCCTCGACGCGGCGCGGGCCGCCGACGCGAAGCGCACGGGCGCCGCGCCGGCGCCGGCGCCCGCGCGCGCGGCCGGGCCCGCGCGCGGCCCCATCGGCGCGCCCGCGCGGCCCGAGCGCGCGGCTCCGGCGGCGCCCGCGCGGCCCGAGCGCGCGGCTCCGGCGGCGCCCGCGCGACCCGAACGGGCGGCTCCGGCAGCACCCGCGCGGCCCGAGCGCGCGGTTCCGGCGGCGCCCGCGCGGCCCGAGCGCGCGATCGCGGCGCCCGCGCGTCCCGAGCGGGCGCCCGCGGCGGCGATCGGCCCCGCCGCCGGGCCGCCGCCGGGGGCGAAGCGCCCCGCCATCGGCCCCGCGCGGCCCGGGCCCGAGAAGCGACCTAAGCCCTAGTCGTCACGCCGGCGGCGGGCCGTCGAGGTCGCCGAGCGCACTTCCGAGCGCGTCCGCGCTGGGCGCGCGGCTCGGCGACTTGGCGAGGGCGAGCCCCTTGGCGTAGACCGGCGACGGCGGCCGCGCGGCGGCGGGCGCGTTGGTCGCGACGGGCATGTAGATCTTGAGCGCGCGCGGCGAGTCGCGCTTGTCGCGGCCTACAGGTGTGGAATTCAACCACTGGTTTGGGTGGTCCTGACCAAACTTCAGAATTCTCTAGCTCGATCAAATCGAAGTCGATTCGGCTGATTTTTGGACGAATCGATTGCTCTCGTCGAGTTCTCGAAGCACAGCCGAAGAGCTTGCGTCGAAACTGTCGCATATGCGCACATTGAAGTCGGGTTGAATATTTGAATTCCACACAGGTCGCGGCCCGGCGGCGCCGTCGACGGCCGCGCCGTCGGCTTGACGCGGACGACGGCGGGGACGGCCGCGCGGTCCTCGGGCGCGTCCAGGGCGCGCCGCGGCGCCTGGGACGCCGGCGGCGCGGCCGGCGTCGCCGTCGCGGGCCGCGGCGCGCCGCCGCCGTCCGCCGGCTCGACGAGGCGCTTCGGCGGCGCGGAGCAGGGGCGGATCGCCTTGGGCGGCGGGAAGGTCCGCGGCGGCTGGCGCGGCGCGGGCCGCGGCGCGAAGGCCGGCGACGGCGCCGGCGCCTGGGCGGGGATGGGGTGGCGCGACGTGAGCACGATGGGCGAGGGCTTCGGGTGGTCCACTCGCACGTACGCGCGGTCCGCGTAGAGCGACGCCGACTGGCCCCGGACGGCCATGGAGCCGCGCTTCTTCTTCTTCGAGGAGGACCGCGCCCTGGGCTTCTCCGGCGGCGGCGCGGGCGCGGCCGCGGACCCGGCCGGATTCCTCGCGACCAACTTCTCGGGGAACTCCGGGGCCGCGGGCTTCTCGAGCAGCGCGGCGTCCTTCTCCAAAAGTTCCAGGCGCAGCTGTTTGTTCTCGGCCCGCAGCGCGTCGACCTCGCGGGCGACGACCTTCTCCAGGCGCGACTGCACCTCCTCGATGGCCTGGATCGGGTCGAGCGCGTTCCGCGGCGACGTCGCGCGCTCCGCGAGCCGCGCGCGCAGCGCCGCGCCGTCGGCCCGCAGGGCCCGGTTCTCCGCCTCGAGCCGCTGGAGCGCCGGCCCGAACTCCGCGACGAGCTTCGACGACCGCTGCGACTCGCGGTCCGCGCGCTCGATGCGGCCCCGCCAGTCCTCCGCCCTGCGCCGGAAGCTCTCGTCGCGCTCCGCCTCCCGCGCCAGGCACTCCGCGAGCTCCCGCCGGAGCCGCGCCTCGGCGCCCTGGAGCCGCATCTGGTCCTGCTGGAGCGTCTTGCACTTGGCCCGCTCGGCCCTGACCTCCCTGTCGGCCTTGGTCTTGATCTTCGAGATGCGGTCCCGCTGGCCGTCGACCATGGACTTCCAGTTCTTCATGATCGACGTGCCCTGCTGGAGGACGAAGGACTTGCCGCCGCCGGGGTCCACGCGCAGCGCCCAGCCCTTGTTCCGCTCGAGCTGCGCCGCGTTCTCCACGCTCTTCAGGGGCAGCCCCGGGTTCTTCCCGATCAGCGTGTCCCCGGGGCCCAGCCCCAGCTCCTCCATGGCGTCGGCGCCGCCCGTGTTCCGCGGCATCCTCCTCACCGCCGCGCCAACGATGGTGCCATCCCGCCTCGACCTCAATCAGTTTCAAGATTTATCTTCCACGTTGAAGCGGGTTGCCGCGGTCCGCGGCGCGGGCGTCGGCGCTCGCGACGGCGTGCCCCCCCGTCGCGGTGGGATCAGGTATGTGTAAGCCCAGGGACGTCGTTCCGGCTTGGCGGACGCGTCCAAGTTCGGCTCGAGCTGCAACTCGGGGGAAACGTGAAGACGGGGGCGCTCAACAAAAATCATCTCGGGTCGTCCGGCTCATACAGCCTCGCGCGCGCGACGCAGCTGCTTGGGGAACGCCGCCGAAGTGTGTCGAATCGCCTGCCCCGAGGTGAGAAAACGCCGCCCGAGTGTGTCGGAACCCCGCCCTCGAAAGTTTCGCATCATTTCATAGGTGCACCGCCCCGATCGGCGACTCGTGGGCGAGAAGATCGACGCTCCGCACCCCCCCGAACACCCCCGCGAACCCCATGGCCGACGCCGAGACCGACGGCGGCACGCGGTCCGAGAGCGAGCAAGCGAGCGGCGACGAGGGGGCGAGCGGATCCGACGACGCGCCGGAGCCGTCGCCGCGCCGAACGACTCGCCTGTCGGCGAAGACGAGCACCCAGAGCTTCGCGCCGCAGCCCTGCCCGTGGCGCGCCGCGTCCACGGGGTCCCGGGGGCGCCGGGCGGCCGCGCGGCGCCCGCGACCGCCTCGCCTCGCCGCCGGGTCGCGCCGCGACCAACGACCGAGTCCGCCCCGCGCCCCGCGCAGGATCTGCGGCCGCGTCATGGCGCCGGAGCTCCTCGAGGCCCACGCGGAGCGCTGCGCGACCGAGGCCTTCGCCGGCGCCGCCGCGTCGCCCGCGCCGCGCGCGCCGCGGCCGCGCGCCGCGTCGACGGCGTCCGCGCCGGCCGAGACCATCTGGACCGAGCCGAGCGACGACCCGGAGACGCCCCTCGTCGTCACCTTCATCAACAAGGTGCGCCGCCGCGCCCCCCGCCCCCCGTCATCCCCCAACCCCTCGCAGCCGCGGCCCAAGACGCCGCCGCCGAAGAAGCGGCCGCCGCCGCGGGCGAAGGCGCGGCGCGGCCGCGGGCCGCCCGGCGACGCCGAGGTGCTCACGGTCCACGCGGGCATCACCGTCGAGCTCCGCGACGTCGCGGCGGCGAACCCGGCCATGGTGCCCGCCGTCGAGGCCGCGGACGAGAGGCTCCGGCGGCTACCGGAGAGCGCGCTCGTCTTCACGAACGGCCGGGGCGAGCCCGACCTCCGCAAGAACGTGGAGTGGCAGCGCCTCGTCGCCGAGGAGGACGCGCTCCTGCGGTCCTACGCGGGCAAGCGGCGCAAGAAGCCGCAAAGCGGCGACCCCGCGGGGAAGCGCGCCAGGGCCGCGGCGCCGCCGCCGCGGCCGGGGCCCCGCGGCTCCGAGCCGCGGCGCAAGCGCACGCCCGGCGGCGCGGAGCTGCTCCGGCGCCTCGCCGACGCCGCGCGCCTGCCCCGGGGCGCCTACGCCGCAAACGACGGCCGCTGCCGGCTCCTCGCGCGCGTCGCCTACAAAGCGGAACTCGCCGTCGACCAGCCGCCGCGGCCCCGGCCCCCGAAGCCCGTCGTCCGCGCGCCCGCGCCCGCGGCGCCACCGCCGGCGCCGGCGCCGGCGCCCCAGAGTGAGAACGCGGCGGCGCGCGAGTACATCGGCCGCATGCAGCACGTGCACCGCCTCGACGCGTCCGTCATCGCTCGGTTCGCGTCGGAGCTCAAGGACTACCAGGACGGCCGCGGCGACAAGGACGCCATCGTGCGGCGCGTCCACGGGCTGCTCGCGGGCTACCCGGACCTCATCCGCGACTTCTACAACTTCCTGCCGCCGGGCGACCGCGCGGCCGCGCGCGCGGCCGTCGACCAGCCGCCGCCGGGCGCGCGCGGCCCCTACCGCCAGCCGCCCGCGGCGCCGCCGCCCTACCGCCAGCCGCCCGCGGCGCCGCCGCCGGCGGCGGCGCTCATGCCGCCCGTGGTCCAGGGCCGGCCGCCGCCCGCGCGCGCGGCGCCGCCGCCGCCCGTCGACTACCTCGCGGCGCCCGCGCGGCCCGCGTCCGTGCCGACGCT